>NC_068366.1:23177547-23367547 GCF_020536995.1 Dreissena polymorpha
CCGTCCCTGATTAGCCTGTGCGGACTGCACAGGCTAATCTGGTACGACACTTTGCGCTCATGCTTTTGCCAAATTTTCACAGAACAAGATACATATATTCCCTGGTGAAATTGATATGCTATACATTAAATGCAGGTGCGGTCGTTAATTATTCACAACATGCAAATTCCGAATCTAAAGGTGAATTAATTAAAGCATGTATTGCATGAATAAGTTATTAATAGAGAGTGGGGATGAACAGCCATATACACTTGGCAACTTTTCTAGCGCAACACTTTCCACTTGAATATCTCTCAAATGAGTTAAGATTGTGAAAATCATTTTCACATGTGCTTATTTAACTTCATTTTGGGAAAGCTCACGATACAATCATTTATCCGTTACGATTTGACGCTTTATCACGTGGGGAATGTATGGTTTCCTCTTTTTTGCACGTGGCAATGGTGGAAAGCATTATTATTCTCAATTTATTTAAATACAACAGAAAAACATAACAAACCAGCAATTGCAGGCTACCTTCCCGACGTGCTAATGCGTTCGATCGTCACGGATGAATGATTTGCGTGCATCGATTGTAGTCAAATTATCTTAATTTTACATAAAAATGTTTACTTATAATTGAAATATTCATTTTTGAAAAGTGTCGCGTTAGAAAAATGTCCAAAACATTGTCCGGTAGCCTGCAATAATCCAAAAGGTATGCGTGTCTTACAAAAAAAATATTTCATTTTATGGCTATCGAAATCGCCTGTTCTTGGTCCTGGGGACCGTTTCTTAAAACTACGTACGTTCAAAAAACATGCTTAAGTGCAAACCGTTCAGTTTGTAGCGTTTCTATAAACGTCGTAAAGTTACGTTTGCCGTATTTTTTGCACGTATAGTTACTTGTGCTCAAAGGCTCACGTAACTCAGTAATTTAGCGTAAATATGGCGGCGTATGCACCGATATTTCGGAGAACCGAACGAAGACTACGAAATCTACGAGCGCAACATCATTTTAGTTAATTTAAACCTTTATCTATATTAAGAACTTGGTAGGGCATGGAAAGATACTGTAACGGAAATCCTGCGTTGATTGTGCAGGATCTATTGTGTACGATTGTGGATTGGAGTTTTGCTAAAAGAGGAAATTTTACATGTACGAATCGATTGTTGTTATGATTTGTTCAATTTTCCTTTTGATAATTCATTCAACTTTCGTTTGAACAAGGCTTTATCCATCACAAGACGCCAAGTTGAACTCAACGAATGTGACGTTTCCTGTGTGATAGAATTGATTCATTGTAAAACATGGGTAAAAGTATACTTTTTCTGTAAGAATTATGTATAAGAATTGTATACTCTACCGTTTTTGTAAATAATTGCATTTATATTATACTGCTGTGTCAATGAATGACAATTATACAGTAGCCTGTGCTAATATTAATTCAATTAATTTTAGCAAAGATCACATGCACAATAACTACATAGTACAACAAATAAATAGCACATATATACACATGTATACATGTTTATAACATTTTAAAAACACACAAGATGTAAAAAAGCATATTTAAGCACATAAAAAACAACTACATAGCACATATATACACATATATACATGTTTATTTTTTATTAGTATTTTTTTTTAAACAAACAAGAAACTCATATACACTATATACACGGAGAATAAACAAGGGGTTAACTGACAAATAAATAAATAATATAAGCGGGACAGCAAAACAAGCAAGCAAGTAAAAAATGTGAGAAGCAGGTTACTCACACATGGCGCATTTACATTTTGAACCTGTCAAGGTGCGGATCAGCCGTACAAAGTCTTTATATTTGTCGACTGTGCGAATGTCCTTTGGGAGGCTGTTCCACACCTGTACAGCCTCAAAACGAAAGGAATTTTTGCCATACCCTGTTGTTCTTACTTGTGGTGTCTCTAGGATGTTTGAATATCTGAAATTATAGGTAGAGGATTTAACTTTAACCAAGGATTGAAGATATTCTGGGGAAAGATTTTGTATACATTTAAATGTTTCTGACGCAATGAGGCGTAACCTGTTTAAGTGAAGAGTAGTACTGTTAACCTTTTTTAAGTAGTGTATCATAACTAGATTCATAGTCATTAAAAACAATTCTAAGGGCTCTGAACTGTAGCTTTTCTAGTTTTTCTGTGTTGGATTTACTACAAAAATGCCATATAAGGGGACAAAAATTAAAAATTAGACCGGATAAAAGATTTAAAGATGATTAACCTAGTGCTTACATTCAGGAATTTGCTTAGTCTTTGGAGAACATTTAATTGTTTGGCTGCCTTTTTGCATACACTTGTAACCTGTGGATCAAAGTTTAACTGGTAATCAAATTCCACTCCTAAGAGTTTTACTTTTTGTTCACATTTAATTTAATTTTGACCTATAGTAAATGATTAAACTTCTATATAAGTCTTTTTACCTACACATATTGCCTGGAATTTATCGGGGTTTGCCTGCATTTGGTTAATATTGAACCAGTGTATCAGGGATTTACTTCCTGATTCAATATTTTCCTTAAAGGTATTTAAGTTTTTGTGACTGACGGAAAGGGTATTGTCGTCTGCAAATTTTACAGGGTTGCCTTATCTATAAAATAAAAAATATCATTGATAAAGATATTAAAGATCAACGGACCGAGTATAGAGCCTTGAGGCACTTCCTTAATGATTTCTTGCCATTTACTAGTACAATTGTTTATTTTAACCCTTTGAGACCTGTTTGATAGATAGTTTAACATTAATTTACATGCATGCTCGGTTAATCCATAGGCCTTGAGTTTAAGTACAATTAGATTGTGAGGTAAGCAATCGAACGCTTTAGACAGGTCCATTAAAACAGCTCCAACATAATTGTTTTCATCTAGGGCTTGTTTCCAATCTTCTACTAGTTTTAATAAAGTTGATTGACATCCATAAGATGACCTGAATGCTGATAGGTAAGGATGGAAAACATTATTAAAATGTTCAGTGAGTTGGTTGCTAATTTTTTCATATATCTTTGACATTGTGGGCAGGATGCTAACTGGTCTGTAGTTTGTTTCACTGAAAGGATCAAACTTTGTAATCTACTTGCATATATCAGGGATATTTAAGGTTACACATCAATTTTTTATTGCGCATATAAAGCGCAATACAATAAGAACTTGTCGGGAAACTTATACCATATAATTTATTAATAAATAGTATAAACATTCACAATAGTTTTGCTTGTGTATTTTTGGTATTGATTTTACTTTCGAAAGTGGTGGTGTGTAGACTAAAAGCTGTCTTCATGCAGGTAAGTAATATTCGTGGATATAAAATTGCAAACTGATTATGTCAAGACAATGACTTATTTTTTTCAATGATATATCGCCCGAATGGTGCAAACAGGTGCCATGTGCCTTCTTATTTCACACGTGGTACCTTTTGCACCTATGGGGCGATATAAAGTGTATGTTTATTCAAAGAATGATGCATATCATATAACTATAGGAAAACATCAGACGAGCTTTTATTTTTTCATATTCGGTCCGTTAAGTCATATCTGCGATCACGAGTCGTTTCCGTTCATACACGTTGTTCAGTCGGAGAGGCAGGAAGGTGACCGTCAACGAGGCTGCTCCACTTCAGGGTCTTTACAATCCATTGTATCTACAAACCATAGCAGGGGCTAATTCATTGCAAACTACAATACATGTAGCAGCGCCCTTGATAAAGCCATTACAACCCTTAATTATCAGCACAAATGTTAATTATTTAGAAATAAGACAGTATATTGCCATACTGGTTATAGCTCTATTATGGTTATTAAGCTTCTAGGTCATTACACCACTGTATTTTAAAAAAACATGGAACAATTCTTTATTTACAAAATGACCATTATACACATATATCGGAACCCTTAATTAATAGCCAAATGACAATTATAAATATAGGATCAGGCACAAGTTGTCATATCATACCATATTTTATTAAACGAGTTCAGGAATTTTTTTAGAAAGCGAGCCTTTGGCACACCAGACACACCTGTTGTTCAAGACTTGCCAGTCGACTGTCGAAATCTGGTGACAGTTTGGCTTTGACGTTGGTAGGCGACAATGGTGTCACATGATCGCTTGACTCGATGTCACACAAAAACTGCTCGGATTTGCGCTGCTGCTGTTGAAGGTCATCTATGCGATTCATAAGAGCCTTCAGCCTGAAAAGTTTAAAGGACAGATTGAGCAAATAGTGAATAATAAAACAATCAACCACATATACAAGAGATTTCTCATCGTTCCGTTTCTTTAGTGGCCCTGTGGGTAAGCGGACCAATCGGCTGGACCAATCTTCTAGAAATGCATTGACCCCGAAACCCTGAAGGAAAATATATGACCAGCCCTTAAGTCTGCAGAAGCTTACGGACCGAGTGGAGGCTCTACATAAGACCCCCGTTTTATCATGGCTTCTAGACTCGAAGAGTAGCGGCGATGGCGAAGAAGTGATAAGAAAGGTTAATATCTCGTGTACAATACGGTTTGTGTGTGTTCGTCATTGTCAATGTATTTTTCCCAAAGTCGAAAAAAACTGGATATGATCTAGGACCATTTCTAAGGGTCATTTTAATATTTTTGATCACAAATTTAAGTTTAAAAAAAATCACATATTTTCTCACAATTGTTAAATATTTATGTGGGATGCGAGCGAAGCTTATACTGTAAAATCCCTCCTCATTTATTTACCGCAGGTGACCCGAAATGCACGTTTGATGAGATACTGTTGGGTAACGGTACCTACCCACGATGCCCCAGTTACGTTGGCCGAATCATCGTTCCGATCCTAATGGGTGTCTACGTGTTGTTGGCCAAATATTTATTTATTTATTTATATATATATTGACAAAATGGCAATGATTGCATTCAATGTTGTATCATTCTAATCATAGTGTCTTTAATTCACTGACAAAACGGGATCCAGACATAAGCCCCCCAGGACAAAACCCCCCCAATGAAAAAATGAACATTTGGACAATTGCCCCCCAGTAGAAATGACAGATAGAATATAAGCCCCCCAGTGCTTATTTTGCATCTGGACATTTGCCCCCCAGTGCTTATTTTAGACGTGGACATTTGCCCCCCCAGTGCCTAATTCTAAATGACATTACTCGATTGAGCAGATAATCATGTCCAATTATCACCACCTTTTAATCCTTTTTATTGATTAAATACAGAATCCTTTAATTTTCATTAACAAGTATATTTTCAAAGCCACATGTCACACCTTTAACAAGCTGATAATCCTTTTGATTGATTAATTAAAAAACAATTCAAATTCTTTAAGATGTTTGTTTTACCTAAGATTAGGCAATTGAAGTGAGTTTCTGGACCTTTTTTATTTCGAATTATAATGATCCAAGTTTCTATGATTATATATTTAGAAGATATGAAATAATACTGAATCCAAATACAGAGATATACTAGTCTAATGGAAACAACATATGATATTAGCACTGGGGGGCTAATGTCCACTTCTAAAATAAGCCTTGGGGGGCAAATATCCAGATGCAAAATAAGCACTGGGGGGCTTATATCCTAACCGTCATTTCTACTGGGGGGCAATTGTCCAAATGTTCATTTTTTCATTGGGGGGGTTTTGTCCTGGGGGGCTTATGTCCTACAATCGACAAAACAAGTAAAACTTTCACTTCTTACATGTCATTTGAAGACATGACTTTGAATTCCATACTCTGGATTTTTTTCTGTTCTTTTTTCTGGTGGTAGGCGTCAGCTATTACATCTTCCCATTGAACCAGCTCGCGGTCATGTTTTAATTTTCGTCCTGAAACTAATGATTATATACATTGAATACAAATTTAATAAATCCTTTAACAAACATATTCGCTTGATTAGTTTTATTTCTTGTTCATACTGTTTTAAGTATAATTAGCGTGTGTGTTTTCTTCTACTAGTTTAGTATTAATTATAAAAAATATGGCAAAGAGTGTCATGAAAAATATACTTAATTCAAAGCTTAGATGATATGTAATTGTTTCTTTAATAGTTCAATCAAATATATAATGTTACAGTACACTTAATCTCAAAACAACAACACCTATTATAAGAATTGAAATATTGTTCTCTTAAATTAGCATACATGATCAAAGCACTAACAATTATACAAAAGAATAAAACTTCTATATGACAACATGATTTATATTAAAGAAATACAATAATGGCATAAAATGTATTACATTATAGGAACTTTCGGGTCATGTATTAAAGTAATACAGCTTACAACAATACAATTTATTTGTTATAGAAAATCTGTCCACACAATTAAAAAACTTTGCAATACTTGTGTTATTATGTTTAGCAACAACATCGTCAAAGAAAGAACAGATATTTAAAAACAGCTCATTCAATTAAATACAGCAAACAACAATGTGTGTTCATTCATAGATTATTTGAGTTATACTTACTAAAGTCATTGCTTGAGTCCTGGTGTTTTAATCTCGAGCCACACAGCGATGTAACAATATACCGAACAAGCAGGTATAACTGGGTTAACATAATCAGCGGTGGACACAGCACGGGCCGTTCATAGTACTCGTAGATTAAGGAATAACGCTGAAAACACCAGTGCTTGTCTGTGTTGTCCTGAACTTTGGTGAAAGTATAGCTGCAAGTATACAACACAGTGATATTCAGTGCAGCAAAAATATAAAGAGCATGAGTCTATTGCCCCAATATGTTTATCAGCTAAAAATAATTACCAAAGCACTTTACTGCCACATTCGCATATCTCACATACACATTGTTTAAATAAGACTTAAATGAAAATATAAGATCAATCTATAAAACTATCAAGTACATTTCATTGACACACATGCACGTATTTTTAAATGAATATCAAATACATGTGTGTTTAAAACAGAGAAGGAATACAACTTAAGTCAAAAGCAAAATCTTTTATTTGACAGATTTGACTGAAGTTAAATGATAAAATGCCTTAACTATTAACATCGCGACCCACCCAGTTTAATCAGGATTGAGTTATTAATGTGGCTTCAAGAATGAAATCAATGTTTACCTCAGATTTTACCTAGTGACCTAGTTTGGAACGCACATTAACCAGAATGAAACTTGGATTAGATAGCGTCACGATAAGTATTTTGACCAAGTGTTATCGAGATCGAATCATACAAACAGTCTTTAGAGTGGTTGCAAAGTTTTCTAAGATTGTGACCTGGTAGACTCGTCTTTTGATGCTCATTACCCAGATTCAAAATCGGCCAAGATATTGTCAAGGAAAAGAATTTTGATACAATTTCATCAAGGTTGAGTAATAAAGTGTGGCCTCTAAAGTGATATCAATTTTTAAATGATTTGATATGGTTAAAATTTGTAACTGGGATTTAAATATGGCCTTGATATTGTCAGATAAACATTCCGACCAAGATTCATCGATATAAAGTCCTATTTGTGGCTTGTAGAATGAACACAAAGGTTTTCTAAGATATTGACTTGGCAGTCTAGTTTTGGGATGCTGTACATTATTAACAAAGTTTTTATATCATTTGACCTGGTGACCAATTTGGACGCACGTTACAGACATTCCAATATTGCCTAGATATTTTCACGAGAAACATTCTGACACAGTTGTACAAAGATTGAATCATAACTGTTATCTTAAGAGTGATAACAATGTTTTGCTAAATATGATTTGATCACGTGACTTTGATTGTTGACAAACATGGCTGATTTTTCAATCTCGGCCTACATATAGTAATGCGCAATAAATTATATTTATACTTGTAGGAACAATTCATGTGCACTGTATATGTATGTTATGTATATTATTTTAAAATCAATTGCAGTGTCCATATTTTTAATGATGTAATGTCAAAACATGCACAATTAATGTTTTTCAACCATCATCAAAATGTATGTCATAGTTTGTTGCAAAATCATACAGTATCAATGTATAATTTTTACACCAAATTAATTACGGGGTAAATCTTACATTCTATGTATACATTATAACACAGTCGTAGATTATCATGCGAAAGAAACAAACATATCGTGTATTCTCTTCTCTTCCCTGTTTGAGAAGAGAAATTCATTGAAATTAGCAGCTCCAAAAACTAAATTTGACAATATTCAATTAAAATTAATGAGCATTATACATCGAGATAAAAACACACACATAAGCATGAACCAGTGTTTGCACCTGAACATGGCAATGAGAAGATTGAGAAGTAAAACGTTGGCCAACAACACGTAGACACCCATTAGGATCGGAACGATGACCCGGCCAACGTTACTGGGGCAGCGTGGGTAGGTACCGTTACCCCACAGTATCTCATCAAACGTGCATTTCGTGTTACCTGCGGTGAATAAATGAGGAGGGATTTTACAGTATAAGCTTCGCTCGCATCCCACAATTTTAAAGAGTATTAATATATATAAACTTACACACCAAATGTCTACAAATAAATATAAATGCAGTAATAATGTATGTATAATTTTGATACATTACATAAGCTAATGTCGTAACAACGAAGTTATAAAGGCTGTTTTATTGAATATTTTGATTATTATTTATTATTAATAAAGTAATATATTGAGACCACTACAAATTTCCACTAAATGAACACGACTAAAGTAGCAGTTCTTCGCACATACCTAATTGCTGAGGAATCTAAATATAGTGTCAGTGTTATACAATAAAACATGTATTTACATCACTAAATATATCACATTATGAAAAAATCACATTGTATTCTCTCATACGCAAATATTACGTCTCATATGTAAAAGCTGCTGAAAAGTACAATATAGATTAACTTCATTGACTAATTATATATTTCTCAATATGGATATATAAGCATGGCAACTTTGTTTTTCCTTGTTGCAAAATCCAAAGTGTATCATGATACGCACTGTGAAAAGTACTCATGTTACTGAAAATCTATTCAGAGCACAAATGTACACTGCTTTACATCTGTTCTGAAATTGTGATTTATACAATGTTTTGCTTTAAAATATCAAGGGCTTTCTTTACTTTATTCCAATCAATATTTGTATTTCTACCTATGCACCACACACAGATCCAAATCTTTATCTGCATAACCAAATTGCATCCAGAGCGGTATTGTTTTAAATCCGTGTTGATAAGATCCTGTGGTTTGAGACTTTGGATGATAACTTCAGTCGGATAGTAAATAATTTTGTATGAAAACACGTTTTATTATCAGTAAAGCAACGGTACAAGATGAGCAAGTCAGTTTCCTTTGTGTGTTTATTTATTTTTCATACCATTGTTAACAATCAACCGCAATAATTCATATGGTTCATAAATTGTCTTTATTATTAAATATAAGTGTAAAGAAATATTTTAATTATATTAAAGTTGTACTAAGAAGTTATGTAATTAAGTAATTTATATGATCAATAGTAAAATAATTCAAAATAATGGCTGGGAAATAAGTCTCCGGGGGTTGTAATTTAACGTGATTACTTATAAAGGGGTGTAATTTCCAAGAGAAACAACCATTATCGAATCACATTTCCGTTAGTCACGTATATATTAAGTGTTCACTTTTTTGTATAAAGTGGTTTCCGTGTTTTATATAAAATGTTGCGAAAACCTTTACTTGCTTTAAAGTGTATACCACGTTTCACGATAATATGTAAAGGCGTTCAGATGGCAATTTTCATTTCCCATTGTATTTGAATATACTGGAGTCATCATTTGCATCTAGTTTTCCGACAGTTTTTGATACTTTAAAAAAAACCTGCTGCAAGTGTATCAACCGCCTTATACTCACCTTCAATTTCATCCAAAAACAACTCCTCGTATACGTTCCAGTAAGACTTTCTGATGACTTGCAAGACCGTGCTCCAGGCCAGAGGGGAGTTTGGGTACAGGATTGAGTGCGAAGCGATTCCGTACGACACAACAAATATCATCAGTATTACCAGGAAGAACATCATGTCTTGTACCTTGCGTTAAGAAAATATGTGTCTACTTATAAATATGTTTTTTTTTTCAATTATCTTAAAACGTTTCTCTAAATTAGCCATACTTTGTATTTTATACGATGTTAAGTTCTAAAGATTTTTTATAATTATAGTTATTATAACATTTTTAAATTATTATTCACTAAAAAGTACTTTATTTCATGAAGATTTTTTATCGACATCTGAATGTTTTCAATTAGATAAGTATGTGAGGCATAAGAAAATCAGTTTTTAGCATTATATTAACTACAATATGTACCATTTTTCCAATCATGACCAGTTTTGGCCCCAGCTGTTTGTGCACAGAGAAAATGTGCAGCAGACGCATGCAAAACGAGACAAAATTCAAGGCAAGGACCACGCGTGCAGCTTCGAACGTGTCCTTGTACGGCAAGAAACGCATGATCATCCCAATTATAAACAAAATAATTGTAATAATGTCAACGATGTTCCAGCTGTCGGTGACGTAGCTTTTCAGTTTGGAAACGAGAGTGGTAGAGGACCTGGTGACCACCTGAATAATGACGACAGAAACAAATCCCTTACATATGCATTACATTTGAAGCAAAATAGTCATATATATTTATGTGTTAACATATATTTATAGCTAGCACATGCTTATAAAGATAATTTTGTCACTGTAAATTAAGATTGTTGTATACATGACATTTTTAAATGTTCTCAGTGATGTTAGATAATTAAATATCACTTTTAAATTAGATGGTTATCCATTTGCGTTAATACTTGTGTTGTTGAAGACAAAAGTGGTTAAAAACACTTTATAAACAATTCCAATTATTGTTCTTAAGAGACTGGGATGATTTTTGACAGTTTGCACGAAACACTTATGGATAGAGTGGGGTAATAAATGTAGTTAAATCTATGCACGACCATTTTTAAAAAAAAACTAAAATGAATTTTACATACATATTGCACATATATATTGTATCCATGTGAATTTATGGGCTTTTACTAAATTGGGAATAAACGAGTTTTAAACATTGTAACTGCTAAAAATAAATTCACAAGGGTGAAACGGAGAAGCACCGAACATTTCTTTTTTTAAGTAAACGGGCTTATGAGCTCACCTTAAACCCCGATAAACTTCGGTTGCAACAGGTTTCACAATAAAACTGTCCCAAAACATGACGACAGGATTTTTTTTTTAACAAACTACTGTTATTTCATAGATATCATAAAAACACATTTATGTTTTTATAATCTTAGCAAATTTTATAATGAATAGGTTTCACATGGGATTTTTTGAGAGTTTAAATGGTTTTACCTAAGCAACATAAGGAAAACCGGCCCGGTTTAAGACAGCCATTTTTTCAATGGATTGGAATCCGAGTTCAATCGGAGGAGAAATACTTTGTACAAATGTTCAAACAGAGCTTTCTGTATATTGAGCAAAAATGTGGATTCGTGAATGTTTGAAAACTTTTTGTTCAAATCAAATTAGTAACCTAGGTTTTTAGATCCTGTGACTCATTTATGAAGCGGGTTATTATATCATTTAGAAAAGTTTTCTTTCCATGTTTCGTGAAGATTTCACAATAAATTGTCCCACAAGCGTGTTTGCTAATTTGACCTAGTGACCTTATGTATAACCGCTCTTGAACCAGTTTCAAACTCAGCCGATACATCCATGGGAAAACTGTTCATCTGTTCATGAAGATTGGTCAATAAAGGCGGCCTCTGAGTTTTGCATTAATGTGGCATACAAGTTGTAAACTCCACGTTACACTGTTTCAGAGTCGTTAGAGACACTATTACGGCAAACTTGTTTTTTTCTTCAATTTGACCTTTTGACCTAGTATTTAGACCTTTAGTCGACCAGTTTCAAAATCTACCGAGATATTATTATGGGGGAAATGTTATGCAAAGTTTAATAAATATTTCGTAATAAATATGGCCTCTTTAATGTTCACAGGCTTTTTATTTTGTATATATTGACCGAGTTTTCATCCCTTGTGACCCAGTTTCAAACTTGTTTGAGATATCATTTGGGACAAATACTCTGACCAAATTTCATGTAAATAGGGCAATAAATGTGACAAGAGTGTTGACAAGCTTTCCTTAATTTGAGCCAGTGACCTGGAGTTGAACCCCATGTGACCAAGTTTGGAACTCAGTCCATACTTCAACAGGTCAAATATTCTTAGCAAGTTAAACGATGAATGGGCAATACATATTACCTAACAATGAGTGTTCACAAGGTTGCCCACAAGTTTTCACTACATTTGCCCCCCCCCCTCCTGTTAACTATGTTTTCCACCGGATCGGAATCATTTTAGAACCCAGCCGAGAAATCATCGCGACACATGTTCCGAGCATGTTACATGATGATTGTGCAACGCGTGTTGCTTCTTGAGTACCACAGGTCATATACTTGCAACGGACGACGCATGGCGAACGATGGACAACAGATAATCACAAAAGCTCAATGTGAGCACAACAAATGTAAGCACGTTGTGCTTAAGCGAGATAATAAAAAGTTCAATCTTTAATATAGACAGTCATTTGGGAAGAATTTAAACCTTTCAAAATGGGAATTAAGCCAACATTTTGACGAAAAAAGACACTGGATGGACACAGTAAATCAAGTATTTCCCCCACACATCTACGTGTACTGGGCTGTCGTATATTATTAGTATAATTAAATAGCGAATCAAAGGCACTATTACATTACACAACTAAACAAGGAAAAGTGTTTTACCATAATGACCAATGCTATATATATTAACGAATAAAGATGATTACATCTTAACATATACTATTCAAACTACAACACTTGAAAAGGACTAAATCAATATTTCTACTCAGTCAGGTTAAATGTACAATACATAAACAAAATATGTAACGATAACATATGTTTGTATCAGATAATTTTTAAATACCGACAATTAGAAATTAAGTGAAAATTGTTAATACTTTTTGTTGATCATGTGTATATACCATTTACAGAAGATAAGATGACACATGATATTGAACTTGTTACAGAGCTGTTATTAAAATTGTCTGCTTTATCTTAGTTTAGTAAGTATGGATCTATTTGGTATACCATCATACACATGTGAGCGATTAGATGCTGTGCACATGCACACACATGAGTACATGGGTACTTTGTAAAATATAAGAAGAGTAAACAGTATTAAACACAACAATATTTGACAATGATTTATACGATTAAATGTATAAGTAAAAACGTTTTAATATAAATATATTGCTTGTCGCTTCTACAGAAAACTGGTATATATTCTAGTCTTTAGCATGTTTGATTAGGAAACACGCATGACACTCATTTCCAAATATACTGTTTGCACGTGATTAAACTTCATTTGTACATTGGTTACATGAAACTAATTTCGGCATGCCTTTCATATGTTTTGATAGCCCTAATACGGTGCCAGCATACAGAAGAATGTTATCATACTCGCACCAAACACATAAGTTTAGTATAGCAATGAACTAACATTCCTTTCTGTTAAGCATTAAAACTGGTAAATTATAAAATCATGAACACATTATTTAGCTCTATTTAGCAAAATCATTTGAAATTCTAGTCAAGCATACACGCAGACATAGACCTGTTTGTATAATTTAGTATAAAACTTATCAATCATGTACACCATTATTTACTTATTTGCTAATCAATACTCCTTCATGTCTTATTAGATCATTTAATATAATTACAAACTTATTGAAGATGAAAACTATGTGACCAGTATAAAATATCTTAATTATATTTGAAATGGACGTAAATACCTCTACGTTTACGATTGTTACACTGCACATTTTAAAATTTGCAGTCACAATAAACGCCACAACAATTATATAGCATTACGGTATTATTTGCCATGACAATTTACCATACAATTTCCCAACCATATAAAAATAATTCGAGGATTTTATTTTAATATAAAGCAAACTGGTCTTATAGACATCAACACAAACCTGTCGCACTTCCTCCGATAATATCGTGAACACCCACACCATAAGCACCAATTCCAGAACGGACACCGTTGGCGCGAAGTTGAATATCAGAACATACGTGTACAGACTCAGGAAGCCAAAGTAGGAAAGCTGAAAAGTTGTGCTGTGTAATAATGCTAAAATACCTGTCATCACACTATTTAACATTAACTGAATGTTATGAATAAATGCAATTCAGCAGTGCAAGAAAATAGTTTAAACCTATTAACTTTAGCTAAATTGCATCGAAAACCTTGGCATTATAGAAACTCTCCCGAACCGATTTTCAGGGAAGTATCCGTGCTTTTTTCTTTGGAAATATCTTTAGAATTCAATCCAAGTACCAATCAAACCCCCATTATCCTGGTCACAAGGCTGACACCACATGCAAAACTTAACTTCCACATTGACTAATTTTAAATTGCACAGACTAGATACTAAGAATTTAGATATATACCGATACCATGAAAAGCAAAAGTAACTCTTAAATTATAAAAATGCCTAATTAAGCAAATGCATTCCTAAGACGACTAAAGATTTTTAACTCTTGAAATATTCCAAGGAAAAATACTCAAATTAAGGAAAAGCATTCCTACAGTAACTACACAAAAAATCAGGCTTTGTACCACATTATACATGAAGATGATCACTGGAGCAGTGAAAAAGTAATACAGCTTTTGTCCTGGTGTGATATGCAGTTCATTACGCTTCTGTACCTCAGAATAATCAGACGTTCTGAAAAAAGTTATATATACGTATACTAAAAGGTATACACATTTGTCTTTTTCTTGAATAAAGTGCCATTGTTATCAAATACTATCTTTTTTAAATAATCATTTACAATTTCTTAAAGGGGCCGTGTGATATTTTGGGAAACTACGAGGTTTGCTTATATAGCTAAACAATACATCCGCTATGAACATGAGCGTGGATGGTCGAGTGGTCTAGGCGGAAGGCTTTCTACTCCAGGACTCCAGGAATCAAGGGGTCAGTGGTTCGAGCCCTGTTGAGGGTTAATTTTTTTCCTGTTTTTTTAAATTGTATTCTTGTTTTTTACTGGAGATTTTTAGTTCAAATGTTTAAATGTCTCAATATAAAGCATTTAAAGCATTTAATGGCAAGCTTCAATACATGCCAAAATCTGTTGGACGGCCCCTTTAACATAAGTAATTATATATAGATTCCACAAAGATGTACATTGTTTAGATAAATAAATTTTATTTTTGCCAGTAAGCACGAGAATTGAAAACTTTGTTAGCTCTTAAATTGTACATAACATGAGATTTATTCATACGTTCGCATATTAAACCATACTATCTTAAGAATAATTAATGTTTTATTAAATATTTCTTCCACAAACACAATGAAATGAACCTTTGACAGTGTGACCTGCAAAAAAACATAGGCGTCTAACTTTTCACTCAAGTAACATAATTACTAATTTTCATGAACGTAGATCAAAGATATTCTCAAGATATCAAACAGAAACGAAATTAATGTGACAAGCAACAATGACATTGGTCTATTAACCTCAACTGTCAACATTCACACAAATTTGCATGCGGGTTGCTTATAACCATGCAACTGTATAAGAAAATGTACAGTTTCTTTGGAACCATTATATACTTAAATAACTTATCAGTAAAGTATGGAGCTCAACAATATGTTGTTTTTTTTTTCAGTGATAAATAAAGCCACATGTTATCCAATAAGTTTACTTTAAATCCTTGGAATATCAACCTGGACAAACAGTTAGGCAGAGGTGTTATTTGCTTAAGCTAATCCCTAAATTAGCATGCTATTCAATGTCATGTTAGATCGAATTCATAATACAAAATCCTCAACATCGGGAATAAACTTACTTCGAAAAGCGGTTCTCCATTTTGTACAGCTTTGGCTTCGACTTCTGGCTTAAAGGCGGGTTGGGTTTGCTCTGTGAAGGCTGGTGCCTAGAGCACACTTTCCGGGGCTGGGTCCCTGGTGCCATGGCTTGTGGATGGTAGTAGCTGGAGGAGGGGTCCATGCGCAGGTTGAACTTGAGCAGGGGCACAATCAAGAAGGGGAAACACATGCAGACGAAAAGCTGGAAAATATTTGTAATATTCCTTCTCTTGTAATATAAGCCAAATATCGCTTGTATATATCATGTGTTCAGTAGCTTTAATATTTTACACAAAAGAGCATGTGTGTTTTGTTGTAGATTTAAAAACAAGTCTGATATTATGTTTGTAATTTTAGATGAATTAAAATACATACATTATAAAACTTTAAGAATAACTTAGAAGAGTGAAAACTTTTGATGGCCGGATCTGTCTTTTATTGCGGATTGTTTCGATTGAAAATACATTGTGGTTTTCTCAGTCTAAGCAAAGCAAAAGTTAAACTCAACACTAAACTTTTTATAATCCACTATTGAATAGAAGTAAAATTATCTTGTAGTCTGAGTAAAGTACGAAATAAAAGTTAAATTTGTATTTACTAGTGTAATGCAAATTGTTCAATTGAAGTTTTTATTGTGTAAACCCTACCCTTAACACGCTGTTCTCCTGAGCCAGTTTGCCATGCCAGATACTGTTCAAGACCGACTGACATGCGGTCTGTGAGATGAATTCCTTGTTAACAGCCTTCACGGCAATCATCATGCATGTCATGTTGCCCCAGTTAGACAGTTCCCGCATGAGAAGATCCTGCGCGTTGCGTTCGTCTGTCGTATAACACTCGCTTAGGACCCCAACCGCCAATTCAGACCATTCGCTTAAGTAATAATCACCATGGGAACATACCAATTTTGTTACAATCTACAGTTAGCAACCATTGAAACAATTATGTGTATACTAATGATTTCATATTTCAGATATAAAATAATTAAATATTCAGCTTCACAAAAACAAATTCATTACATTGTTAGATAATAATCTTCTATAACCCTGTACTAATTTATAAATTGTTAGACCTACATAACTTCAAACAAGAGCTGTCCCAACACACTGCGCTCGACTATTCTACACTTTTGATAGTATTGTTTACATGTTATGTCAGTCAGATGATATAATGACCACAGAGACACATTTACGTTGAATATTTGTAGTAGTTATCTAGTAACCTGACAACTAAAACTGTTTTTATTGAGACAAAAAATGTCAACATGCAAAGAAATAAGATTTTCCATCATTTACTAATAAATTTACTCTTTTTTTTACATTAAAACGCCCCCGTTCAAAATCTATTAAGCGGAAACCTGTTTTTTTTTTGTAAATATGTTAAGTAACAATTACCTTAATCCAACTGGCACAAATGCAATCTCACCCTATATATGCATGTACAATAATTGATTGAGCGGAAATACTGTAAGTATTTTAAGTTACAATAGACTTGACCGGACGGACATTGATTGAAATCCCTGTCACACATTTCAGCACAATATCTCCATTCTTAAGTTATAAAGCGCAGACATTATATCTTTTTTCAGTAACAAGGACATTGACCTTGACCCAGCTGGCCCTTAATGCAACCCCATGCTGGGTATGCCTGTCAGGTTGAGATAGGAGTTGTTGCATTTACACGCTTAATGTCTACGTACCAAACATAAAATTAGAGACATTATTTAGTTTACATTAAGTGCAATTTTACATTAACCAGAGGATTATGCGAACGCCGACGACCATGACGTTTGGGTGTGTAAAGTCAGACTAGCCGGTGAAGAGTTGAGTTATATACAAAATACTATTATATATTTTATCTAAGTTCTGACTTGTTATATCCTCATTTGCATCATCTATAATTTAAGTCATGTAATAAGATATCAGGCTAAATACAGCGGCATTAGACAGAGTGTAATGCATCAATCGAACAAAACAAACTATCAAATAATCCTACTCAATGCAGCCTTGAATGGTGATGACAAACTCTGTATAGTCCGTCTTCTTCTGCAACATTTTCAACAGGTTGTATCCAACGAGTGCAGTCGCTATGGCATCCTACATAATACAAGTCAATTACGCATGTAGTCACTATAGTTCTCAAAACGTTAGGATTTATGCTTGAAACCAGGCAATTCTATGCAGAGAAGTTTACCTAAAGTCAAACTGGTATAATTATTTAATTGAGGGGGATATGGATACCTTTTATATCAATCACCAATTATTGGGGCGGGGGGGGGGGGGGGGGGGTAACGTCAAAGACATGGCCTCACATCAACTAAACATATTTGATAGTTTTTAAGTTTTCATGTTCCAAGAACAATACGGACAATATACAAAAACATATATTGTATAAATTGGAAAATACCATTCGAAAACAATATCAACTCTTCATTGTACACATAACTCTGCATGTAGTAGCTAACCATAACCCGGAATGACCATGTCCTGTTGTCTCTTAAGAATGGACATGACATCATAAGAAAATCTTGATAGCGTCTATAACGGTGGACGTTTTAACGTATCGTTGACCCGGAATGGAATTGCTATGTCTTGTTCTTTCAAATGGATGGAGTAGACACTCCACCCTTTAATAATATTCTTATAATATAACATAATATTCTTATAATATTATGAAAATGTAATATTCTTCATAGTGCCCCTAAGTGTGAATGTGTTAACTTGGCTATAATATTTTACCTTGCCCTCGACCCAGAATGTCTTGGCCATATCCTGTTGTATCATTAGGATGGACCAGATGAACAGATCCTGGCAGGGCTGTTCAAAGTCGGGAAGAGGTTTCTCATTAGGCTTCTTCAGTTCTGGAAATAATACATCATGGGATTTTTTATCAGTATCTCAGATTATCATATCTCCAAATAGCGACAAAAACATAATCAATGTTCAAAATTCCGTCAATTTTTATTAATCAAAGCGACGTCAAAATGTAGTATATACTCTAAAACAACAATAATTGAAATAAATGTCTGAAATGTACAATTGATCCATGATTTTAGATGTGTATAGAAAGTTAGTTAAAGGTTGGAAGATTAACAACAATACTTCATTTAAATCATTAATACATAGGTGTATTGCTATTAAAAGAAAACAACATTAGTTGGTGTTGATTGGCATACAAAGTTGGAACAAATGTAGTTTAATTCAGTCTACAGAGCATATTTTAATCAACTGCTTAATAATTTTACCAATGCAATGAAGAACTTACTCACCTCAATATGCAGCATTTTAAGCATTTTAACATACTTAGTTTTCCTAATAAAAATCATGTTGAAGATAAACTTATAATTCTGGAGACATGGAAACAATACCTTAGATACATTAACCTGACCCTTATAAAATATGACATAATGGATTACAGGCATTTAATTAATTTTTGTGTTTTATTATTCAAATGAAACCGTAACATTATTTTCAGCTCTGTATAATATTTCATCAATATAATTAATAAACTGTACGGAAACTGTACGCAACTACAGTCAAACTGTAAATACCTCGATTCCTTGTGGCACATCCGGGAACATACAAACATCTTTAAACATTTTTCCTTATGTTATGTACGTAACCACATTTTCTTTTGGTGTAAAACCTCAACTAACATGGAAAAAATACCCAGATACTCCAGTTCGACAGCCTGTTAATTTGTTTGTAAAGTTTAATCACCTAAGCATCAATACTTGTAGGAGTTACACATGGACAGATGGACGGATGGGCGGATCGACAGACAAACAAAGGCAAAAGGTGGGGCAAACACAACGTCAGTGCCACATTAACTCATCCTAGATGTACAAAACGGCAACTTACTTCCGTCTATATCATCAAGGCCTCTTGCCGGATTTAACATGACCATTGCGATATCTTTTAGGCCAGTCTCAGTTGTTTTCGCTGGTGCGTCGTCGTCAAGTAAGTGATCTACGTCGATGTTTGCGTACTCTGGCTTAGTCATGTATGTAGGGTTGAACGTGTTCCCCATCAGGCTCTGTATCAGCATGCCCACATCAAGCAATGAAAAGTTCTTTCTTTGCTAAAATAAATTTAATGCAATTATGTCGAGGTTTGGTTACTTAAATTCATCATTCTTGACAAAACAAAGTCTGATGAAAATTTGTATATGCCTTAATTAACGTCCGAGTAATTGTTTTTAATTCATTGTTGTGTTTTGTACGGCATTTTGAATATGTTTTTAAAAAATGGACGCAAACACGCAATTATCTTGTTATACTATGAAGAAATTAGTATTTTAATCTCACAAAAAATAAAACTTAATATCATGTGAGATAAGAATGACTTACAGGATCTTCTCTGACCTTGATCTTTGTAAGTAATGATCGCAACAAGCAATTGTTTGGTATCTGAAATGGAAAGATTTAAAACATTGGCCATTAAACCTTAAAAGAAATAGTTATTACAATTGTTTGTAAATATGTCAAAGATACCAACAAAACAATAATGAAAAGTGTACTCCACAATATAAGGGGAAAATAGTTCAGTTTTTCTGTAAATATTCACTGCTAGGGTACTTGTACGCATGTGTTAAACAATCAGTATTTATAACAAACGTTTTTTAATCTAAGTATTTTTTAAGTCAACAAACATAATTATATGAGAAAATATTTTTTTAACAAACCCTGTTGTAGAGTTGAAGAAGACGCTTTTTGGTGAGAAATTCGTGTAAGCTGACCCCATGGTCTAAAAATAGCTCTATGAAATCTACACGGTTGAGCTGAATTGCCGAGAACATGACATCGTCCAAAATACCTGTCTAGGAACGTACTTTAATTTAAATATTAATAAAACATTGTTTGCTTAAGTTAATATAAGCAGGCTTTAATTAACAACCCGGTATAACGTGGTTAATTTGAATATATACATCTTGCTTTTTAAGCATTGACGTAATAAATTTCAATGTATTGGCCTGACTATTCTTTATAAAAAAACTAATTTGTTACAATCTCCCCTTGATTGATCTCATCTTAAAATACACCCGTAGCACAGGATACAAAAACATTCAATAAGCATCATTACCGGCCATTGTTTATCGTCAGTGAAGATATCACTCTTTGCAACATCAATTCTGTTCCATGCTAGGGCTAGCCGCAACTGATCAATAACCTGGTTCTTATAGGCTGTCATAAAATGTGAAATATTAAATAACTCAAGCTCTTAATGGAAAAACGTTGCAAGTTTGAAATAACATTGGTCTTGATTATCGTAAATTTAGATCTACATTGATGCCAATAGATCAGGAATATAAAATATATAAGAAATAATTAAATAGTTTCATCTTATCGATTACTATCTATAACAGGTAATTATAATGTATCTGTATTGGAAGAGCCCAATACTTATTACCTGGGCTGGTAAATATACTATACAATTTAGTTTTTTGTTTGTCGGGATTGGACGTGAAATAATGCCCACGGCCGTAATAGGCCGTAATTGTGTATTTGATATGGTTTTCGCCTTGCCAATCGGAGGTAGCGGGTCCGATCCACACTCGTCGAGCGTGCTCAAGATCATTCAAATCAACAAAGTACTGCTCCTCCTAGGAAATCGTACTCTACACTAAAACGTTCAATCAAACCTTTGAGTAAAGCCTGAAGCATAACCACATCAATTTCCTTCACCCCTGTCTCGCTATCAAGATCAAACACGGACATAAGGTCGCACTTCTCCAAACACTCCTTGATCCTCTCGAGGTGAACAGCGATATTGTCAGAGCCGAACTCATTCTCTACCATCTCCCGCACCGTCAGCTCCACATAGGCTGCCATGTATCGCCGCACTCTGTAGATAAAAGTTAAACAGTTGAGCATGGCAATTCCCTTACTAAACAATGACCTGAAAATAGACCGTGCTCCCTTCCCGATTGGGAATTTTAAAGTACCAGTCGTAAGGTTTTGTTTGCTAATTGGCAGCACAATTGTGCTTTTTGATCTCATATTTCAAGGTCGAAAAAAAGTTAGGGGCATTATCGAGCAATACCTGCATCATGCAATGAAGGATTAAAAAACTTAAATATGTCTAAGATCAAGGTCATACTCTACTGTCAACGTGCAAATAAAAGCGTTTTAATGCCGAAATATGGCTTCGTGGAGCTGTATTTTTGTGTGATGGATTATTATAAGAAAATTTGAAGTATACGGGCAAAAGCCCGCGAAGCGGGCGTTGACCGTTAATTTGTATCACTTTTCTGAAATACAAAGAGACATTACCTTATAGGGATACAAGTCAAATAATTTCTGCCGTCACCTATTTTCGCGATGGAAAAGCATAGAGCGCTGGAGCACATAGACACTTCGACAAACGCTATATGACACGTAGATGCATTCCTCATGAAATAATACGGCATGGCAGTAATTATTAAGTAGCGAATCGTACTCTATGTTATTGTATTATGATTTTCTACGATCAAAATACGTCTATTTCCCTCCCTGTGTGACACATCCTGTTTCCCATAATGCATTGCAAATTGAAAATTGCTTTAGATTCTGTTAACAAAATCATAAAAAAGATAACCCGTCTAAATTATTTGCGTACTTCCGGTTTACAATACCGAATAAGATTAGTTTCGAATTAACTTCTTCAATGAACCCAATATTCTATAGGTAATATTATCCCTTTACATAAATAAACAATTGTTTAAAAGTTTAATTTGTTCACAACATCAACGGCCGCGTTTCTTTCGTCGACAACTATACATGCCTGTGTGACGTCACTGCTTTCGTCAATACGTCATTAAGAAGTCAAAATTGAAACTGACATATGGTTGTTACTGGTTGAGTCGTGGGTTCTGTTTGATTCGTGGGTATAGAAATCGCGTGAAATCTCGCGATAGAACGTTCGCACATGATGCAGTTCCTAACGGAAAAATGTTTTGACACGGTCACCATTTTTTCCGATCCAAAAATGCGTCAAAAACAAGTAAATAGTGTAATTCATCATAACTTGATAGGTCCTTATAAAGTATATTCTCATTTATGCATTGTTTATATAGTGTTTCAAAGTAACACAAAATATTTTATATATGAGTATTTACCATGCTACATCGTCTGTTGACATTTTTTCACAAGAAATTAACCTGTCCTGCAAGGTCAGTTTAAAGGCTATATATAGTATGCAAATCTTGAAATTCTGGCAGCCAATCAGAACCCACGAATCAACCGGAAGACTATTTTCATGATGGTAGTTTGACACTATCAACACAGTCAATTATTTTGATGTTTAAAGACGATAAACATTTGGAAAAAAGCAACAAATCTTAAAGAAGAAAGTTTAATAATTATTTTCATTATGATTCATGGTCATATATTTATAAAATATTTGTGATGTAACAACTTTATGAAAATTACCCACGACTTAACCAGACTATAGCATACTCTGGTGGATGTTTATATTGTTGAAATTTAATAAATTAATGGAATGCACTCGATTGGTAAGTCATTATTTAATTAAAATATTGCGTTTGGTTACATAAAACATCAATCTATATAATATTACTAAAGATTAATTTTGATAAAATGGGAACTGTTTTCGGCACATACAAAATTTCGCCGATTTTAAATTTAAGGTCATTATTATTCAGTCAAACTAATGGAACATAAAAGTTATCATTTTATTAAGTTTTGGAGTTATTTCTTGAGTATATTCTACGTGATTATTCTAAAGACCCTTTCTTTTGTGATGTATTAAGTTACGTTGTGATTGTAAACAATATTGCATCTCCGACTCATACTCGATCATTTTTGTACCAAACTGTTTCAAACTGTAAAAAATCAAACTGTGCTTACATACACATTGGAAATAGACTATTCATTTGTACATTTTATGGATTCTATTTGATTTTCTTTAAGAAGCTGCTCTGTCAAATGCTGGACTTCACACATTCCATGCAGCATTCTGCTGAGCACAACTGACTGCGTGCTTTGTACTCAACAACGAAGCAATTCTGGACCTATAAAGCTCAATCGGGACTGAAACATTAACAATTGTGACTCTGTAATGTTCAACGATAGTGGACTGTAAAGAAACTGCAATTATTGTGAAGAGACTCTGTATTTTTGTAAGCAAAAAGAATATACAGCATAACAAATATCAGGTGAGAAAACAATGTGAAAGAATATTGAAATTAACAATTTGCAATCAGGAATGTCAAATGAATTGTTGATATTAAAAAGGATAGTTCCCAGGCAGCTCTAGACGTTTTTTTCTGTATTTCTATTACTAGTATTAATTCATAAAATGTATGACACAATTAAAAAGCACACTCTGTTTAGAGACCATTGTGTTGTCTCATTGTGTGATGATGACTTTGAGTAATACATTGTACATTAAACAATATCTACTAAGTTGTTTTTAAGTATAAGATTTCTTGTTTATTATATAAATGGATGTTATTTTTTGCTTAAATATAAATGTGCATAATGCAGTGCCAGTAGCACACTTTGCAATATTTTTATTACAAAAGAGTGTGTTGTACACTTGAACTTTTACCTATAATAAATTATCCTTGCCTAAAAATTCATTTGACACACCTGAGACCATGTTGTGTATTACCATTATTATTTTGCACATTATACTGACACTTTGAAAAAATTGTAAATAAGCGAAAAGCAGAAGTTTAGTCTTGTCAACTGTCTCTGATTATTTTTTTGAAGACCATATAAGAAGAGAACGTGTAGGATACGGTGTTCATTTTATTTGATGACTGCTTGTTATTATTTCTTCATAGAAGGCGTACTGGATGAGTGGAGTATTTTTTTTTTGGTTCTACATCTTTGATAAAGTCAACTCATTGACATTTAGTGCCATGACTGAGCGTGTTTTTTAACTAACAAACGGGTGGTATGAACTTACCGAATATATGCAAACTCATAACAGTGTGTCTAATACTACATGTGTTTAGTGCACAGAAACAAGGGCGAGAAGATAAGGGTATAAATGAACATACTGAATGTGCTATTTTGTTTATGAGCTTGAACATACAAAAACTTGACTTTAATCAATTGGGATGTACATGCAGTTTAATAATCGGGTTGTTATTTTATAATCATATTCATGTGGAAACTGCCTCATTCACATGCAATACGCAGCTGTTGTCTATATGTTTAATGCCACATTCCATAATGACTGAATATCTTTACTTTCAAAACATGAAAATGAATTAAATGAAATGAAAATAAACGAAATAATGTAATTAAATTCAGGTGAAAAATATTTGATTATATTTTATTTAAATATGGTTTGGTAAATTATTTACTGGTAAAACAAGTCTTGTTGATAACAGTAAATTCGTGATAATAAGTATGTTGTTGTTTATTTTTTGTCGCACACATAAAGTGACAGGTACACTCATATATTTAGCGTTAAGCTTATGCTGTGGTTCTTCATCATAAACCTAAATTTTTGCTACTAGTATTTTCTTCTTAGCACCAACCTAGTAATGTTCAATTTGTGTATGCCATAAGTCATAGTTTTTACCAACTGTTAATTCCTGAAGATTCAGAAAAATACAATAAGTTTACCACATTTCATGACATAAGCTCTAACAGTGCGGAAGATATGCAAAGAGTATTGTGTCCAAAGCCAAAGGTGATATTTCTGCTCTGTGTAATTTTGCGCAGTGAATGAGGTCTATGCACTTCTTTCAAGATAGACGCAAACACTCCCACAAGCATTGTTGTATTTATATGTTTATTAACATTAATTAAGTACAAAAAGTTTTTCATTTACATATGCAGGGGATACATTTACGTTGTCGATGATTTAGACATGGGACCAAAATAATGAAGTACGGCACCTTTCTTTTTTATGCTTAAGTTAAATAAAATCGTTTTAGAAATAATCTCGCCCTAAAACATAAATGGCATCCCTGCATATGGAAAACATCGATAAAACACAATTTCGCGAGATTTTTTATTATTTTTTTTTAATTCTAACATTGTTTTGAAAAATGGAAACAAAAAAAGAAATACATGTTTAAGAGTTTGAAAACAGTACAAGGGGTTACTATACAAAAAGCATAGCTTCGTAAACTTGTTTAAGATTTAAACACATTATATTTTATTACTTTGCTAAATTACATATTGTTTTGTAAAGAAATTGAATGTTTTGTTGCATGATAAAAAATCACAAATATAATTAAGGACTGAATTGGAATACCTTGCAATCAAGAAGACAACAAGCTAGACTCATTTTGTTCTATAAAATAGTATATAATCATGTTGATGTCAATCCCCTTCACTATCTCACTCCATACATTAGACACTCACGCCATCACCATCACATGGCATACCAAATACAATGTACCACCAAGTACAGCTGATTACCACAAATTTTCGTACTTTACAAGAACAGTTGTACAATGGAACACACTTCCATCTTATGTAGTCAGCGCTGAAACGATCCCTGGATTTAAATCAGTGCTGTCTACATCAGTGTTCCTTCCTTAGATCACATGATTCTGCTTTTATCCTGTTTTTAACCCGACTAATATTCTCACCACATGCACAGTTGTATATGTATATATTTAAGTCTTAAGGGCTTAAGGTGTTAGGTTTTGCACCTTTTTTACCACTGTTGATAGGATTTTCCTGAGTGGATTGAGTAACTCGGGAAACCTATCAATCAATTTCTTTTTAACCCCCCACGCATGGCCATAATGTATCAGTATTGAACATAGCCATTATTATAAAAGAAGAAGAAGAAGATAATGTGCAGACATATATTACCCGTGTTATCTTTAACAAACATCAAATAAGCTTTTGCCCGTAAATTAGGTAGCACCTATTATCATATTAGTGTTGGATTATATGGCTTATATGAAAGCGGAGAGATGGCATTTTAGTTTTCTTTAATAATATAGAATGTACTCTAGTAACGCGATGCATTAAATCATGCCTTTTTATTGAACAATGTACAAATTGGAAACTGTGTCAGTCACTTAAGAGTGTAAATTGTTTCAATTGTGGTGAATTGTTCTTTTACATGTTGACTTTTACTAATTTACGAAGCATTTAAATGCTGACAAATGCTTCATCATACTTGACGTAGGGGTACACATGTTGTAAGTTGAAAATGACAGCTATCTCATTATGTTGTCTATGATTTAGTGAAAAGCATTTAAGTTTTAACAAAACCCTGTGTGTTCTTCTTGGTTGCGTAACCTTTGAAATGCTGATTACATTTTAATTGAGGCATAAAGCGATATTTTGTCTTGTTGCTCTGCTTTTGCATTTATTTGTTGAGAACTATTTCGCGCGGCATACCCGGGAAAGATCACACATAATTGTGATATCTACGGTGGCATAGAGGTGACATTCACTCCTCTTTTTTTAAATTGCACTCCTCTTTTTTCTATCTCGTGGCCACGACTTAGAAACTCGGGATCTCGAGTTAGCTATGTCGTGGCCACGAGATAAAAAAAGAGGAGTGCAAAACTAAATAAAAGAGGAGTGCAATAAAAAAAGAGCGTTGCAGTAAATAAGAGAAGGGTGCATGAAACAAAAGAGGAGAGAATTTCGAGATCTCGAGATCCCGATATAGCTCACTCGTGGCCACGAGTTAGTCAGCCAATCAAATACTATATTGTTCCCTCAAATTAATCAGCCAATGAAAACGTCCTAAAGGCAAGGCTCTGACATAACATAACATACTACTATTAGTTCTACTATTATTACTACTACTACTACTGCTGCTGCTGTTGTTGTTGCTGCTGCTGCTGCTGCTACTACTACTACTACTACTACTACTACTACTACTACTACTACTACTACTACTACTACTACTACTACTACTACTACTTCTACTACTACTAATAATACTGTTATTACTACTACAACAACTACTAATACTACTACTACTACAACTACTACTACTACTACTACTACTACTACTACTACTACTACTACTACAACTACTACTACTACTACTACTACTACTACTACTACTACTACTACCACTACTACTACTACTACTACTATTATTTCTACTATCGCTACTGCTGATACTGCTTCTCCTCCTCCTACTACTACTACTGTAGTAGTAGTAGTAGTAGTAGTAGTAGTAGTAGTAGTAGTAGTAGTAGTAGTAGTAGTAGTAGTAGTAGTAGTAGTAGTAGTAGTAGTAATAGTAGTAGTAGTAGTAGTAGTAGTAGTAGTAATAGTAGAAGTAGTAGTAGTAGTAGTAGTAGTAGTAGTAGTAGTAGAAGTAGTAGTCGTCGTCGTCGTCATAGTAATTGTCGTAGTCGTCGTCGTCGTCCGTCGGTCGTCGTCCGGTCGTCAGTCGGTTGGTCGTCCGTCGGTCGTCCATCGTCCTTCCTCCGGTCGTGGTCCGTCGGTCGTCCGTCCTCCGGTCGTCCGTCGGTCGTCCGTCGGTCGTTCGTCGGACGTCCGTCGGTCTTCCGTCCTCCGGTCGTCCGTCTGTCTTCTGTCCTCCGGTCGTCCGTCGGTCGGTCGTCCGTTGGTCGTTCGTCGTCGTCCGTCGTCGTCCGTCGTCGTCGTCTAAGTTGTAGTCGTAGTAGTTGTAGTAGTAGTAGATATCACAGCGCGAGGTTGGATTCAATTAATTTTATATATTTTGCTCATTTCTTTTAACATATTGCAGGATAAATAGAATAGCAAGTCTCGCCGTGTTAACCACTCTTAAACTCGTCGGATAAATCCACAATAACACTAACATATTATTATCTTTATGATAGACAGAAATAAAACAAACAAAAAGTCAGTATTTACATATCTCTTTGATGTTAAACCTTTTATTTAGCCCTTAAATTTGTTTTGTACATGAAAATAAATGTTTTTTAATTGGCTAAATGTTAATGTATGCTATCTCAACAAATAATGCATCTTCAATTTTATTTAAAATAGGGGTACTTTAAATACTCGCAACTATTTGTTAAAGGAACACTTTTAGTATTGTTTTCTCGCATGAATTTGAATATACATGAGTTTATATACACTAGATTTAAATATGGCATGATAATATATTCAGTTATCAGATGACATTGGTCCTAAATGTTGCCATATTTGCGCAGGTTTTTGAGAGCTGTTTTCAAATTACCCTTACGCTTACTTTTACTAGTTATATTTGTTCGCTAAAAAAATAATGAATATCACCAAGTTATTTATAGAAACATAGTGGTTAAATGTTTTAAGCTTAAGGTCATTTTTGGCATATTTATGTTCTAGAAACATATTTGGCATTTCACTTTTCCAAATTGTACAATAACACCCCTGCATTCTTTAGCTGCACAGATTTCTCACATATAAAAGTAAATTATTTGTTTGGTATTGTATAAGCGTGTGTATGGACATAGTTTTGAGAAGATACAACGGTCTATACCGTTTTTCTACAGGCCTACAACTGACATTTAGCTTTGGACAAACATATTTATCGTGGTCGAATCTGTCCTTCTATTTTCAATAGGGCTGCTATAAATGTAACTTAATTGTCTGTATATCTTATGTAGAAACATCGCATAATTGTTTAAAGTATGCTTATAGACGCCGATAAATGTTAAACCTATTAAATATGCTGAAAACAATAATACTTATATTATTTTTGGCTTTCCTTAATCATGTCGACAGAAGCAAATTTTTTAAGGGGGGGGGGGCATGTCAAGATTTATTAATAGCAGTAGAAACCAACAAATGCATCAGGTCAGCATAAGTTTTTAGTAAAATCTAAACGATTGATACCAAATTGTATAATTATTCTGTGGTAAAGGTGTGAACAGTTGAGTAAGTTAATCACCATACTACGTGCAAAAAGTATACACATTTGGAAATGATCATTGTCCGCTTCAATGGAGTACGGTAATCATGTGGCAAACGTGTGAATAGTTGAGTATGGAAACAAGTTTTTGTAGTGGAGATATTATGTTTGGTTCAGTACTGTAATCCTAACTGTGTTAAGGGATGGAAACTAACGTTTTCACGGGCAACCATCTTAAGCATTTTGGTTTCCCAGCTAAAAACTTCGAGCCCAGTACCATCTGCATGTAGTGTCATGTGTATCTAATTCTGCCTTTGATTTAATACAATAATAGATAACTAAACAACACAATTGCTAACGTGACACATTGTCTGTGTATAATGTTGAAGCATCTCCTTGGCCTTTATATTTGAATATTCTTAAAATAAATAATCCACAGTCACCAGTTTTTGCCCAGCCGGACTACTAACTATTGAATTTGAGTTGCCCAGGTCTAAATCTTCTTGTCCCGAGCACACGGGCAACCACTAATTTCCATTTAAGGTGTTAAATATGTCAAATTTGAAAAGGGCAAAGACCTCATACTGTGACAAGTGTGAACGATTATATGATCACATTGTGGGGGAAAAGGTAAATATCACTTCATTCCTTGGAAAAAGTTTGCAAAGTAAATCTGTAGAAAATTGCGAAAATATTAGTACAGTTATCATTTATTATGTTCAAAAAGTATTATTTAATTTTAAGGAACAAACTGCAAACAGTTGAGCAGCCTCTCTTATCGCGAAGAGATAAGAACATATATATCTTGAATCTGTGGAAAGCTGTAAAAAAAAATTTGGACCATAGTGTGGTATTGGAAAAAGTTAATGCTGTGATAGGTTCACATATTGTTTTGTTCTCCATCAATATAGAGTGAATAGGAATGACATGTTTGTTCAATTTCAAAATACTGTGAAGGCGAATCCCAAACAACTTACATAAATAACAGTTGTAGTGTCGAAGCAACCTCATAAAACAACATCAATAAAATACATACACACGAGCTGTGTTTAATTGTTTCAATGATTTAACAATGACTATATAATATCTGGCGACGAGGAAAACTGTCCACGTACACATCATGGCTACAAACCTACCAAATTTCCCAACATTCGTCATACAGTCTGACGGTGGGCAAACAGAGAACACTGCTGGTGTTCGATGGAAGAAATGGATGGACAAATTTGACAATATGTTACGTGCACTGGACATAAAAGATGACAAACGTAAGAAAGCCGTGTTACTGCATTACTGTGGGGAGGAGGTCTACGACATTTTTGATTCCTTCTCGGACACAGACAAGGGCATTGGTGCCACTAGGGACGAAATTAGCGGCGAAGGAACCGTGAAAGTTCCAGATGAGTATAACAAACTTTGCGAATCGCTTAAGAACTATTTCACACCTAAGCGTAATCTCAGTTTTGAGGTGTACAAATTCAGACAGGCCAAGCAGGAAGCTGGGGAAAGTTTTGATTCGTTCTACACCAGGCTTAGGACTCTTGCAAACACATCAGAGTTTCACAACAAGGATAATGAAATATTATCGCAAATAATCCAGGGCTGCACATCGTCGAGGACGAGAAGAAGAGCTCTTAGGGACAATTATACGCTAAACAAACTCATCGAAGAAGCAAGACCTTTGGAAATTTCGGAGTCACGAGCGGCAGTTATGGAGCACACCAGATCAGTAAACGTTGTTCAGCACGCTCGTATGAACAATTCGCATAGTCACAACACATCTTATAGCAGTACGAAATCTGGTGGATCTCGAGGGCATGGCGTTTTCCGTGGTCGTGGCGCTTGTCGTGGTCGTGGGGCTAGTCGTGGTCGTGGCACATCTGGACGCTCCAGTGGAAATCATGGTCATAGCAGGAGTGAACTATGCCGAAACTGTGGACGAGACAGCAGACACAAAGTGTGTCCTGCACATGGACAGACATGCAGATTTTGTAAAAAAACTCAATCACTATGAAAAAGTGTGTAGGTCTAAACCTCAGCAGGCAAACTTTATAGATGTGAAACAGGGTGAACATTATCAATCGAATTTTAGTGACAATTCGTCCGACGAATCTGTGTTTCATATTAACAGTAAAAACTTTCATGGTGATATTCCATCTGTACATGTTAAAGTTTTCAATACTGATGTTAACTTTTTGATTGACACAGGCGCAAGCGTAAACATTATTAATGAATCAAATTATGAGAAATTAGATAAGAAACCTGTATTGAAACAACCAGTACCATTGATTTTTGCATATGATTCTACTACACCGTTGCCCTGTAAAGGTTATTTTACAGGCAAAATATCATACAAGGGTAAATCTATAAATACTGAGATGTATGTTATTACAAATACTGACTCGAGGCATTCCGGTTGTCTCCTTGGCGCGAAAGCGGCTCAGTCACTGAATTTGATTCAGTTTGCTTTCTCCTCTGTCTCCCCCTCTAGTTCCATTTTAGATCAGTACCCCTCACTGTTCGATGGGAAGATGGGGAAGATCAAAGATGTAGTGGTGAAGCTTCACATTAACTGTGATGTCCCTCCAGTCTCACAGCGTCATAGACGCATCCCCTTCCATGTACGCAAAGATGTTGAAAATGAGCTCAAGCGTCTTGAAGACCTTGATATCATAGAGCCCGTAAGTGGTCCTACACCCTGGGTAAGTCCTGTGGTTATAGTTCCCAAAAGGTCTGCTGGTGTTCGTGTCTGTATCGACATGCGAGAGGCCAAAAAGGCGATTTCCCGAGAGAAACACCCCATGCCGACTGTTGAAGACCTTATGGCTGATTTGAACTCTTCCACTGTCTTTAGCAAGTTAGATCTTTCTAATGCTTACCATCAGTTGGAGCTTGAAGAGTCCAGTCGTTATATTACCACTTTAACAACTCATGTTGGGTTGAGACGATACAAGCGTCTTTTGTTTGGTGTCAATGCTGCCTCTGAAATTTTTCAGAAAATTGTTGCTGACCTATTAGCCGGTATTCCAGGGGCTAGGAATCTTTCTGATGACATCATTGTTCATGGCAAGACCCAGGCGGACCATGATCATGCACTCAAACTCACATTGGACAGACTTAGCAGTTCTGGTGCTAAACTCAACAAAGATAAATGTATCTTTTCTGTTACCAAAATCTGTTCTTTGGCCATGTTTTCAGCAATATGGGTGTGTCAGCCGATCCGGAGAAGATAAAATCTATCGTTGGCCATTCTGAGCCAAAGAACCCAGGTGAGGTACGCTCATTTCTTGGTATGACCCAATACGTCTCTCGATACATACCTCACTATGCCACCATGACAGAGCCTCTAAGGCGACTCACCAGACAAAATGAACCCTGGTCGTGGTCTGAAGAAGCACAGTCTTCCTTTGATAGCCTCAAATCTGCTCTTTCTAGCACTCAAGTAATGGTTTACTTTGATCAAAAGAAGTCCACAGAGATTCTTGTTGATGCGTCCCCTGTTGGTGTAGCAGCCATGCTAATGCAGGAAGGAAAGGTCGTATGCTATGCGAGTCGTGCCTTGACCGATGTAGAGCAACGATACAGTCAACTAGATAGAGAGATGCTTGCGGTTGTCTTTGGGGTAGAACATTTCCATTTGTATATTTTCGCTTCTGAATTCAAGGTGGTCACGGACCATAAGCCGCTTTTGGGCATTGTTCATAGCTGCAAACCTGCGTCTGCTCGAATGGAGAGATGGCGTCTGCGACTGATGCCTTATCAGTTCACACTTGAATACAGACCTGGTAAAGACGAGCTGAACCCTGCTGATTTCATGAGTAGGCATCCTCATGAAAAGCCCACAAGAGATAATGCTGCTGAAGCATATGTTGCTTTTGTAAGCCAGCACGCCGTGCCAAAATCGATGTCTCTGGATGAAGTGCGTGAGTCAACAAGCGGTAGCAAAATCTTACAGAAGGTAATGATTGCAATCCAGACGGGTAGATGGTGGAGTGACCCAGATCTCAATGAGTTTGTACGTTTCAGGAATGAGTACTCTATTTATGACGGTGTAATCCTCAGAGACCATCGCCTTGTCATCCCAGAACCTTTGCATGACAGGGTGGTTGATATAGCTCACCACACTCATCAGGGTATTGTCAAAACAAAACAACTCATTAGGGAAAAGGTTTGGTTCCCAGGCATTGATAAAATGGTGGAGGAGGCAGTAAGGGCGTGTATTCCATGTCAAGCGTCAAATCCCGGTCCTAACAAACGGGAACCCATTTGTCCAACCCCTCTTCCCCCCGGGCCATGGTCTCAAATAAGCCTAGATTTCGCCGGACCTTTCCCATCGGGGCAATATCTTCTCGTTGCAATGGATGAATATTCTCGTTTCCCAGAGGTAGAGATTATCTGTTCTACTTCTGCCAAGACTGTTATCCCACGTCTTAGGTCTATCTTTGCTCGCCATGGATATCCTACTGTGGTCAAAACAGATAACGGTCCCCCGTTTCAGGGTCAAGACTTTGCTGATTTTGCTGAAATCTGTGGTTTCAAGCACAGACGAATAACTCCTTTATGGCCTGAAGCCAACGGATGTGTTGAAAGGTTCATGGGTACTTTGAACAAGTTTATCAGAGCATCTGTTGCAGGCAACCGTGATTGGAAAGCTGAACTTCATAGTTTTCTGATGTACTACAGAGCTACACCTCATTCCTCAACTCAGGTTTCTCCATTTGAATCTCTCACAGGCCGTAAGATGAATGTTGGATTTCCTGATATCCCAAAATCCGAGCAACCCATACCTGTTTCAGCTCGTATGTCTGAGAATGACAGTGCTAGCAAAAACAACATGAAGGCCTATGCAGACAAAAGGAGACATACAGCTATGTCCCCTCTCAAACCTGGCAGTCATGTGTTGGTTAAACAGCCAAAGCTGAACAAGCTTACCCCTCCTTATGATCCCGAGCCATATATTGTAGTTCAAAAGCGTGGTAGTATGATCACAGCCGAGCGCGACGGTCATTTCCTAACACGCAACTCTTCGTTTTTTAGACCAGTGAACGGCGTAGTCCTACCCGATGAAGAGGAACAAAGTAAGACGGATGTGGTAACTGAACCACAAATCCGTATCCCGTTGTCTAGTCTTCGCCCGATACCTAAGCCACAGGCTAGATCACATGAAATCCAAACACCCCCACTTTCATGTGATCCCCCCCCTATCGCTGAGCCATTTCCGCAAACCATTAGTCAGAGCCCGGCGGTCCCTTCAACCCCTAGAAGAAACCCTTCTCGCTCTGTCGGAATGCCTCAGAAATTCAAAGACTATGTTTTGAAGTAAAATACAGGAATGTGTGTTTTTGTTTAAGGTAGTTTCAGTATTGTTCTAAGTATCGGTAATCTAGTCCTAAATTGTTGAAATTGTCATACTAGTCTTTTGATAGATATTTTTGAAAACTTAATCATTCTAGTCATTAGTTAATGGCATATCCTTCGAAGCATTATTTTAAATTGTTGTAAATTAGCCTCAACATTAGTCATTTTGTTTATCATGTTTTTTTCATTTTATGATAATAATTGAACCTACTCTGGCATTAAGTTGTAACAACCTCATTTCACATTATCTTACACTTGTTTATGTCTTTGTTTATTTGTAAGTCTGAAATGATGCATATTTTTTTACATTTCATTTAAGAATCCCTTAAACATTTGATTAAGAAAAATAGTTCTTTGCAGGTTAAGAAGATTTTAATTCAAGGTAGGGAGGAATGTAGTGTCGAAGCAACCTCATAAAACAGTGCCATACTATTAGTGGTTTTATACCTATTTGCAAGTCTCATGATTGGAATTTTTTAGAGTACCGTTTTTGGAAAACACGTTTTTCTTTGTTCTTTTGTTAACATCAATAAAATACATACACACGAGCTGTGTTTAATTGTTTCAATGATTTAACAATGACTATATAATAACAGTTTCAACACATCGGTCTCAAAATCATTTTTCTTATTGCTAGAACTAATGAATACAAATGAACACCAATAAATCTAAGAATGTCGTCAACCTAAATTATATGGCAGCTACGCAAACCTGACCTTCCGTGATAATCAAAATTAATAGTTGATAAAAAAATCATTTATGATAATTAAAGGTTTATAATACTTTTTCTGCTTCTTTCCAGTACGATCCTTGGCTTCAACTTCTTCTTCTTCGGCATTCAGGTAAGCGTAAGCAAGAATGTCGGCTGCTCTGTTCGATCCCTTTATGATCACTGTGGGAGTATTGTTCTGTATGGCATGATGGACAGTCTCAAACGTGTCTGCTCTGCCTCCAAGAACCAGCTGAACAATGGGAACCGATACAGCATCTGAACATAAAGGTCATGTAGAGATATAACATTTAAGTTTGTTTCATGAATGTTTGTGATGGCCGAACTTACCGACACGCAGGCAACATTAATTTTATTATACAGATAAGTTGATGCAAAACAAATTTAAGGGCTAAATAAAAGGTTTAACATCAAAGCGATATGTAAATACTGACTTTTTGTTTGTTTTATTTTTTGAAAGTTTGCAACTATTTATTCATAAGAATATATTTATGAACGCCTGCCACATTGAAACCTGCTCTATTACATAGACAAACCTATTTTGCTCATAACAACAGGTATTGTTTTAATCGTTTGACTATTTCATATGAATGTAATGGAGGTTTCATTAAACTTTCATGTATCAGATAATAATTCCTTCAGAAAAGAAACAAATTTTCACATGTAGCAAACAAAACAAGCCAATGTCAATCAAATTCCATCAAGGGTATTTACGAATTTGAGGAAAACACACTCAAAACTTACTTTCCCCAGTCTCCGTCTTCATGTGAGCAATCTCCTTCTCAAGTTTAGAACGGAATGGAATTTCCACATCAAACTTGTGTTGTGTAGCATTGTCCACGAGGATGAAGTGCGAGTGGTTTGGGTCAAGGAAGATTTCGTTTGGTTTCTGCTCTTTTTCTATCTTGTAGTTTGCGGGCCTGAGACCTTCACTCTGAAAAGGGGAAAGTTGCATTTATAAGTGATAATAATCCAAACAGACAATCAATACCAGGACTTTAAAAGCTTAACTAATTTCACATATATGTTCAGCTACTTTTAGGAAGACAGATAAAGTGCAATGTTTGTTTTCAGAAATAGTACCATACAATCAATGTTCACAAGACAAGACAACACACAAAATCGCTGCTATAGAACCACTTTAATTATGTCTTCTGTACATGTTTATCCTTTTGAAAGCTTGTGGCATGCAGTTAGCCGCCCAGAGACCATTTGGATTTATAACAAACGTTTACAGCGAAAACTAGTGTAAATTATGATCGTATTAAAGAACGAAAATTTATAAAGTATGAATTTTAACTATCTCTTTTATAACACTCTAAAAATATTATTATTTTGTTTAAATGTACATTTATTATTAGAATCCATCCATGGCAAAACATGCAATACATTCTTACATTACACGTTTTTTATTTTGACAAAGAAGACAATCAAGTGTGGATTTTTATGGGCATATCATCATGTTTAAGAAATAAAACATTTATTGGAAATGACCACTGAAGTTCACATGCTAAAACTTAACATATTAAAATTGTTACAAATAAATGTTCATGTACAAAATAATTCATAAAGTATTCATAGTAGAAAACTAAACCCCATAATGGTCATTTGTACATAAGACATTGAAAATAACACACATTCTCCTCAATGAGCGACTCCTTGTTCTGAATGCAGCCCCAGGGCGCTATTCCAATGGCGATGACCGGGTTCGTGGACGTAGAAGCGAACCTAAACTCCTTCACTGCCTCCCCCACGCCACGACCCACACCAGCGTGTATCCCTCCTGTCACTATCCAAGCTCCTTTTAAACGAGGCAATGACAGGGCTTTTACATACACATCAATTTGTAGACACCAGAAGTTGGAAATTCCATATTCTGGTATAAGATGTTTGGTATATTTTGATAAATAGACTAATACGTAACGGGGTACTGTTAACGCTTCTGCTTTTATCTCTGTATTCAACAAAAATCACTTACAGAGGTCAAAATATTTAATATTTCCTATTTAATCAAAACCATTTGACCCCTCAGGCATAGCCATTTCTGACCAAGGGCACAATTCGAGCAGACTATAAAGAGTAACACTAAAGAATGATACATTTTAAATCTGAGAGCTTTTGGCCTCGTTGTTTGAAAAGAAAAGTTTTGCCAGCGATTTTATACGGTGTACATAGTTTTTACTCTATAAGCTTTCTTTAACAAAAAACAGTTTGTAGAGTACCACAATCGGATGTTACAACCAAATATTCAACAATGTTGGCCTAGGGTTTCATTTGTGTGTGTTTTTTCACTTTACAATGCATTATTCAATTCTGGTGACCTATCTTCAGTCAATGTGGCGATTTTTATAACTTCGAAATATATTCACAAACGGATGACTAAATAGTGTGAACTTTCATGATTTTTTTTTGGAAATGCTGGATTAGAAAACCTTGACGACAGATGCAAAAACGTTCTTTCAAATAAATATCAAGCGATACTAACCTAACCCTTAAATAGCAATTTTATTGCATTTTAACACTGAATTGCGCAATATTATGTGGCTTACAAAATTTGTTTGATACAGACACACGTACGACGAAAAAAAATGCCACAAAAAGGGCACCATGGGCACGTTTTGCTGAAGTGAACTGAAATATTATATAATTGTATTTTAACATTTAACTCAAAGCGTTTGAACGCTTAAAGACTGTTTTTTCAACGTAAGGTTATGTCTAGATATTAACATATTTTCGAGAAAAACTACTTTTCTGACATATTTCTTTAAAGTCAGATAATTTATTGGTGACAAGTTGCTAATTTTTTATTACCTTTTACATGTTAAGATAGTATAACATGTAAATGATTCCACAATGCAGAGCAATCAACAGAATATCAATAAAATGTATGTGCAAGATTGACCTTAAGAGAATAGTGTGTGGTCAGTTCTCTAACCATCTCAATGATATTGAAAGCAGTGAAACAGGGGAGGTCACTGCGCTAGTATGAGGTCAAAAGCGATACACGTTTGAATTTGTGGCACTAAAGACTACGGTTATCGCGGGTGTCTACAAACGCAAGCATAATTTCTCACAATCCTACCTGTGGTGAGAGAGATCTTCATGAGACCTCGCCTCAAGGTGTCACGAAGTCGCTTATCTAGCATGAAGTTGTTTGCGCCCCCAGTGACTGAAATTAGCAGTGTGGGCTTGTCGAGACCCCACACGCTCATTATCAACTCCAGCATGCGACTCATCTTTGTATCCACGTCCACACGGATGTACTGTTTGCCGACAATGTAACAAATGTGATACTCATCTTTTGTTAACATGTCAGGGGCATACATTAAACTGGGCTCTCTCTCTCTGGCTCAACATTTGGCAAAATTCATTTGACTAAATTGTTAAAATGTGTCTTATTACATGTAAGCCAAAGGTCTTGAGTACCTCGCTGTCGAGATATGGAATCACATGACATACTATTTAATTTGACGTCTGCAAATACTTACATCGATGCTGAAGTAAGGGAGTGCAACAAAACTGGAGAAAAAATTGCTTGGCAATAATAATCATTATTTTAACTTGTTTGAAATTGGCTTCATTCGATTTTGATTTTAGTGTTTCATGTGACGTTCTTTTCTTTTTTGCCAAACGACTATCTGTGATTTCAGCACATTGATTGGTATAACATTCACGTACCTTTCCAATGTTGCCTCCGTATCCAACAAACTCGATCTCTCCAAAAGCATTTGTCATTTTCTGTTTGGAATGCTTCTTGTAATCCCAATTCATGTTGGGACCAACGGGTTTGTCCTTTGCACATTCACTGTGCTGGCTTAGCTTGTAGGCACACTTGCAGCTTTCACCTCCTTTACTGATAAAAACAAATAATTGAACAGGCTAGTTAAATGTCGATCAAGAGATTTGAAGGGCTTAGATCACCAGAAATGTGATTATTACACATTAAAGTGATACATTAAGTAAAAAAATTACCATGACCAATCAGTTAATTTTCATAGTTAATTTTCACAAAACTCTGAAGCTAAGAATTAAACAAAACAATTTGATTTAATTATGTTGCTGAAAAGGCAACACAGCTCAGTTGCGACCGGTAGACAAACAAGACAGTTTATCCAGTATTTGTATATTGTCAATAACTTATGCGAATACATGAATATGTACGAACACACTCGTTAAATAATAATGTTAAGGGCATATAGGGCAAGTTTAATGTTTTATAGACCATTCATATTTTTAAAATTTAGAATTAGCTTTTTATATATGTTAATTGATGAACATAATCGGTCTAACGTTAAAGTTTACGAAACAAAACACTCAAGACTGCGATAAGATTATCTTGCCAAACCAACATCCTTTTCATTTCAAAACAGGAAGTGCACTTACTTTTAACACACGTGTTTTTTCCGTTTGAACAATACATGAAATGTGTTTTGCTTTATGTTTCAAAACAATGAAATAAAAAAAATGACGAAATCGGATTTCTACATGTAAACAACATCTCAATAAAGACTAACAATATAATAATATTTAACTTCTACATTAACGGAATAATTTCATCATATTATGCACAGTTATTTCATCACAACAACCAAGTCAATTCACCTAAACACACTGTACCTCAAAGCCAAACTCTCTATAGTCCGAAATCCTCTAAATTACGAACAGATGCTCTTGTCCCGTTTTCCCCTATATATTTGAATGCAAATTAGCAACAAGTCAGAAAATAATAAACAAGGTATCGACTTAGGAGCTAACCAACTGCGCTATCCTGATTGGTAAATAACCCTGTCCAACTAATAGATATAGAAAATAGAAAATCAAAATTATGACATTAAAATGCAAACATTAAAAGGGCTAAACAATCAATCCCAAATGATAAACATATATAACAAAATGCTTATTAATGTTGTTCACAGAAGCAGCCTATTTGGTGGCCTTTTTATTGACCTCGTCCCTTTCATGGGCGAAATAAAGCGGTCTCTTAGATGTTCCGATAACAGACAAAGTCATGTGAAGCGGTTCATTGCTTTGTTTCAATGCACACATTTGCCTCGGTAAACCGAAAAGGGTGGGAAATTACGCAAAACACAACAACAGTTGAACAATTATCGATTTGTAGGCCCCGCTTTGGGACTCGGACCACCTAAAGCGATACCTATGGAAACAGTTTGACACTATATTGCGACTCTATATAAAAATGTATAGTTTATAGTTACATGAAATTGAATTTCATATACATCTATTTAAAAAACAATAGTTATACTTTCTAACTATTTTTAAATTTAACAATTATTTGTGGTTTTACATTTACTCTACTTATGCTTTAAAAATGTTATGCACATTACAATATTGTATAATTTATAATGTTCACACATAAATGTGTATAAAATCTTTTTTTTAAAAAAGTAAAGACACTGATCACATTAATTATTATCCATGTACGTGTTCAGAAACCTCATATTTCCTTAATTCTTAGGTCCCGAACAAATGACGATGAAGTTTACGTTTACGTTATTTTCGGCATGATACTCAAGTCTATAGCGTTTTATAATTAATTTAAATAGTAATTATGTAACAAATAATTGCATTATTGTTATAATATAACATATTGAAATAAATCTGAAGGACATGGTTTATTGCGGTTCCCTTTAAATCTTAGTAAAGTACACCTTCCTGAAAACCGGTCATTTGGTCCGGTCGAGTTTGTGCTTGGTATAACGGGTTTTCACTCGATCCAATCCAGAACTACAACTATATACATTGATCACAATCTAAATTCATCATCAAAACCAAATCAAAACCAAATCATATAATAAGTGAATCCAAATAAAAAACATCACAGCAATCATATAATAATACCACTTTAGTCAAATTCAACACAACAACATAATTCAATCCAAGCAACTAATTCTATCAAAGCTACCTAATCATTTCACCACACTTACTCAGAAGGATCAGGTATAAAATAAGAACACTCCCGCATTTTGATATGCGTTCGGATCCATCTCGTCTCCTCGTCCATGTTCTGAAATTACAAGCAAAAAGATTCAATAGACGTCAACAAATATCCGATTGTATTATATATAACAACAAGTTTTTTTTAGAAAAATTGAATAGTTATGGCCCTACCATTACTGTTTCTAAAATATAACGATAGGTCAAGAGGTCGATCACGTGAGACTGGACGACGCTAAAGGTTCTAAGCAGGTTTTCGTTTGTGTCCATGGCACTACTATAACTTAACTGAGATATCATAAGAACAAACGCACTAAGCAATTATGATGAAGTTTGGGCGAAACATGTTACTTCTTAAGTTGCCACAACATTCCACTATAGCTATGTAATGAACAGCACTATCCACTTGCTGTCAAAACAGACCAGAATCATTTTCAAATTAATCTTAAAATAATTGAAGCAAAGATTTCGATACAGTTTAATGAATATAGGTAAAAATGACTCTTAAAATGTTGACAACTTTTTAATGTAGTCATATTTTTTTAAATGCCCCGCCTCCTTGAGCCAATGTTTTTAAACGGACATAAACCATTTTGTAATTCCGCTAACATGTCAATTGAACAAACGTTCTGAGCAGGTTTCGTGAGGGTTGGAACAAAAATGTGAATTCTAGAGTCACTTTCTATCATCAACACCGGAAATAGATTACCAGCGAAGCGAAAGTAAACAAACCAACCATGTAGTGCAGTCAGTATTTACCTAAAATATCTAATAATAACTCGCTCCTGGATAACCAGTGCGTGTTAGGCATCTTACAGAAAGAGTGATCTGTTTTAAAATGTGTATCTATCTTTCAATTCGTATTGATGAAGCGCTATTTACACAAATTTATGACTGCTTGGTACCGGGTTGAAATTGGAACTACTCGAAGAAACAGCTTTTCTTTCATGATTACATGGTTTGCCATCGGGTATGGAGTTGATTTCCTATTCCTATATGCAATATATACAATCTTAACGCTATTTATTGTCTTGGTTTGATTATTGTTCGTGGAAATCTATTAAATTAAAATAACTGTAGTGTATGGCGAATAGTTGTTTATGGCAAAAGTCGTGTACGGTGAATAGTTAAAGTCATGTACGGTGAATAGTTGCAGCGTATTGTCCAACGTTGTCATTGTGTACACACCGGTCTTACTGACAATAACGTAGTGACGTCACCATCTATGTATAGAATGCAACGTTGTCGCAAATAAAAATGATTTTAAGAGGAAGAAAATATTTTTTCAATGTACATATATGTTCTTAAAGGCGGACTTTTGCCCGATTTAATGATGTATAAATCTTAATTTTAAACTTTGTTTTTGCCCCCGAATAAATACGCAAACACAGCACATGTGCTGACTTTGCGGTTGAACGCTACAACGCTGTGAACAGAAAGTCAGCCAACTTCCAATAATTACACGAGTTGAATATAAAATCCTGATTGCAATCCACTTGTAAGTATATATTTTATCGATTCATCTTGATTTTGAAACATAACTACGATGAAATACACTAGAGTCGTATATATGGTTTATTCAAGATACATTAGACATTACAGTCCATGAGTACACATGTATGTCGAATATATTTATACAAACAAAATGCATGCAAGTGACATGATTGATCATATTCAAACTATATTATGTTCTATACATACATTGTTAAAGGGATGCATGTATTTCAACATAATGTTAACATAAATAGCGCTATTGACAGCGAGAAGTCAACTTTTCTGACATGTAACTTACTCAAAATAATATTTAAAGACATTTCTTTGAATAAATGCTTTGTGAACATAATTTGCTAAATTTCTGTTAATTGTTTGGTTATCAGATTGCATTAACTCTATAAATTTTGGAATATTTGGTCTTTTCCAGTAATATTGCTTTATGTATTTTTTTCTAATATCATTGTATAAGGAACATTCAAACAAAAAATGAAATTCATCCTCCAAGACATTGCAATGTTGACATTTTCTTTCCTGGACTAGTATAGATTCTGGTTTATGCCATCTGCCTGACTCTATTTCTAATCTATGAGAGGATACTCTTAGTCGGCACAGACTAAACCTAAACTTATCAATAGTAACATCATTTAAATAAGGCTGGAATTCAAATTTACAAAAAAGATTATAACTTACTGCGCTTGATGAATTACTCAGTTCAGACATCCAATTTTGTATAAAACCATCATTTAATCTGGATTTAACAAGAGATAAAAAGCACTGATCATCAACTACTCCTTGGTTTATCCATGCATAATGTAATCCCAAGGACTGCAACAAGTTACAAACAGATTTAGCCCATGTGTGCATATTTGGTTTAATTATCAAACAGTTACACATATGTAAATATATACACTTAACATATTTATGGTTTTCTTACTGGGTAATTCTTACGTGAATGTGTATCTAATCGTATAAAACTAGAATACGGACTGAACAATGGTCGATCGATGTTTCATACCACCGCATTGATATCTGTCTGATCTATAGAGAATAACAGGTTACTGTCTCATCTTTTGTAATATATCAGGTAAGGCTTAGGATACTATATCGGCGAGGCTTGCCGAGCTGTTATTTTATCCGCGCCGAGCCTGATATATTACAAAAAGATCAGGCAGTAACCTGTGTTTCTGTTAATAGCGATTTTTTTCATTATTTCTTTAAAACCGGGGACGTAGAGGTATTTATTTACCGAAAAACAGGTTAGTGTCTGATCTGTTTGTAATATATCAGGCTCGGCACGAATAAAATAACGGCTCGGCAAGCCTCGCCGATATATTATTCTAAGCCTTGCATGATATATTACAAAAAGATCGCACAGTAACCTGTTATTTTCTATGTAGCAGGTGCCCGTAAAACAAAGCTTTTTTAAAATATCAACAATGCATCAGACGTATTCTTTGGCAATAAACGGTCTTGTCGTAAAGAATATACGTGTATTTATTTGTTCTATACCAAGATGGTCACGTATTTGCGAAATTTTCATTTATTTTCCCTTACAAACTCAAAAATATGTGCCGTACACAATTTAATTTTATTTTGCTATACGCCGTACACGTCAGGTTCTATTCGCCGTGCACAACGAAGTTTATATTTTAGCCAAACATTTCCATACTAACTTGATTTTTGGGCTGAAGCTGGCAAAAACCGATAGTTTCTACAATTCTGTTTTCACACCATTGAAAAATTCGGCAACATTATTATATTTTCCTCTGACAAAAGGAAAAAAGATGTTCCAATGAACTTAATTTTCGGTACCAGGTAGCTGATGATTGATCTATTTTAACACTCGTATGTATTAAGAAAGAACTCCCAACTATTTACAATATTAGTTCGATTTGTCCACTATTAATTTGTAACACAGTTTTTTTTAAAACGTTCGCGATAAAAATGGTAAACTGTATTCTTTTCACGAGCACTACCTCTTGCGTGATGTTAAATTTCGCTTCGCTGGTTATCTATTTCCGGTGGTGATGATAGACAGTGAGAGTGTTCTCAAGGTTTTATTATAATAAAAACTGGCACGTCCCCCGGCAGCAATTATTGCCAACGGACCAGACAATTTTCCCAACTTGTCCCAGATTTCATAAGAACGAATGTTATTCACACATTTCACAATGATTGGGCAAAACATGTGTCTAGAGTGTTAATAAGGTTTCACTATCGCGATGTAAAGAAAACGGACATAGTGACCTATTGTATTAACCCAACCATGCTTCTAACCCTGCCGAGATACCAGTATGACAATATGTCGGTCAATAAATGTGGCTTGTAGAATGTTCACAAGTAATATGTTGACGACAGACAACGGACGGCACATGAGGCACGACGAACGTCGGACAAAAGGTGATCACAAAAACTCACTAAGGCTAAAATATGTGTATACAGAATGTAAACATGAATATTTAAATATCTATAACAAACCACTGAATGAAATTTCTTCATTTCTGCCAAGACGCCTCGGAATTTTTCCTGCATCGAAAGACTTCTCTCATAACTTGACTCATTTGAGTCAATTCTATCTGACTCCATCCTTATTGTATTTATCACGAATAAATAATTCAGTAAATAGAAGGTCCCTTGGTGTTTGATTGCATTAATTTATTTTATTTCATAGTATACAAACTTAACATTGCACATAACACAGATGAACGTTTACTGTGACAGTTGAAAACAAAGCACTTCTTTACATAAATTTAAGCTTTCATCTGCATGACACAATAACAGCATATCATGCTACACAAGCTTATTACTAAACACCATGTTCCTATTCTAGTTTACATTGGTTTTAATGCGTTGAAAGAGCATATACAATTAACGCATACATAGTCAATACGACACTTAAAATGGTTAATGAAACAACAGTGTTTATCCATCACGTTAATACTACGCGAAATCTGTAAGTGCGACAGCCTTTACGAGAAGTAAGTATTGCACACTTGACTGGCCAGCACACATTAATTGCTATTTATAGGAACAATTTGAAATGTTAACTTGGTTTAAAACAAACAGTGTTAGCCTATCTAAATGTAAGCAATACTTATCATTTCGAACTTAAATTAAAAATATATACCTACATAATATGTTGTCAGTATTTTACTGTGCATGCGTTCGATGTATTTTCCCAGTTGATTGTGAATGTATTAGTATACAACCACTAGTTATTGGAGTATGTTGCAAGTATATTGTCTGCCTAATACCAGATCTGGAAACATTATTACAATAATCAAGCATTGAAGTGGCAGATAATTTAACCCTGAGTGAAGTATTTCATTATGACGTATATAATAAATATCAGGCCTTTAACATTCACAAAGAAATCGTTATGACAACAGGCTGATTATACGCATCAGTTTTTGACATACCTGTACCCAAATATATGCAACCCGACGTTCATGCCACGCTTCGTCTATTTTCGCGACAATATTTTCTTATACAGTATAACTTATATTCTTATAACTGTACAGTAATTTTCTAAACTAAACTGTAACATAAATACTTCGACAGATGATATAAGTGCGAACATTAAATAAATTACTAACTCCATTTATTTTGTGGCGAAACTTTCTCAATATTTACATAAAATATGTTTGTCTCCGCTGAAAATGCGTTGTTCTGGAACTATCAATACTTGCAACTGAAATATCATCAAGTGTGACCTTGTTAAACTGTTTTGTTGCTTTATTATGATGGAACATTACTGGACTGTATAGAAAATTCAATTATTATAACGAGTCTACGTCTGTATGTGTGTATGCAAAAGGTAATAACGGCATAAATAATATCAGATGTTCAAATACTGTGAAAGAAAAGTGAAATAAACAGCTTTTTTATAGATGTATGTCAACCAGTGCGTTTGAAAAAAAAAGTAATGTACAGGTAATGATCAAAATGCATGCAATAAGCAAGAAAGCACACTCAGAAAATTACCATGATTGTGAAGATGATGACATGGATTGAGAAATTGCACTTTTAAAAAGAAGCAATTACCATGGTAGCTTGTTTTCTTTTAAGATTTCTTCTTTATTGCATAGTCGGCTGTTGTTATTGTACGATGATAAAGTTGTTTATTAAATTTGCATGATTGTGAAATCGTTCAATTGCAAGGGAATGTTGTGCTGCTTCATACACTTTTACAATCCCCGAATAAAAAAATACACATCATGCTGTTTTATTTTTTAATCAGTGTTACAATAGCAATAGTTAAAATCATGTTTTAATTTCTGAGGCTTTAGATATTTAACCACCAGGGCGCACAATTTAAGAACACAAACTCTTACAGTGTGGAAGACATGCAGATAGAATAGTGTCCGTAGTTTCGCAAATGTATGACTTTACGCAGTCCATGATGGATATGCCATACTTTTGAGATGGAAGTAAACACTCCAGTAAGAATTGTTAATTAAAGTTTAATTACTAATATTAAATAAATGAAATTCGTTATCGATTTATATGGAGCGTTTTTATTTCATTTAAATCTGTCCTTAAAATGAAAAAGTACAAAATCCGGCAACTTGTTTAAAGTTTAAAAAAAGTGAATCGAATTTGCTTTTGGAAATAATTTGCCTTCATAAACAATTGAATTCTATTCCTGCATATGTAAAAGATAAATAAACACATTTGTAATAATAAAATAAAAAAATGACAGTTTGAAAATTATTCATTTTTTCCGCGGACTCTAACTTAGCATATGCAAATTTTGTCAAAATAGCTTGCAGTAATCCGTTTCTGGCATAGGGTTGAACGATGGCATTATCAATGTCAATCCTCGGTAAACACACACTTGTAGAAATAGATCAAATGTTGTTGGGGCAGCGATTTGATTATGCCCAATACGTTGTCACGAATTTTCCTTCAATTTTCCAAAATTCATTTTTTCAAATGCGGTAACCTTTGCCATTCAAGCGACTTTTAAAAAATCGAAGCAAAAATCAAACTTGATATTAATATCAATTAATTAAATTGCTTGAAAACGAACTATGGGTTTCTTTGTGCTAAGACCTAACTGCTCATTAAATTAGTTTTCGGTAATTGATCCAAAAACAAATTACCTTTTACTGTTTGCTATTTTTACATATTTTTCTGTAAAGCATACTTTTACGATAATGTGCAGACATGTATGGCCTAAGTTATTTTTGACAGATATTTAATAAACTTTGGTCCGTAAATAACGTGGAACCTATAATTATATTAAATAGAATTCAGCAAAATAAAGTGATTCTTACGTGAATGTGTATCTAATTAATGTACAAGTAATGAATGTTTAAAATAGATTGTTATCTCACAGATCTATACACATTTTTATGATACGTGGCTGAAATCGTGATACACAGTATGGGTTTCATCACTTGTTATCTGGGGAGTTTTTAGTCCAAAAACAAGGTGGTGTGTAACCTACGAAGCAACGGTTCATCCGAATTTTACAACGCAAGTTTATCTGTGCAATTGTTTATAATTTTGTGGAACCACATGGCAAATATATAATTTTGTTGAAGTCAACTTCTTTGCTGATGACACTTTAAAATATTATTCATATTAGGTAATTTACATTTGATTATAATTACTGGTTGAATATTACATTTGATAAACAATTACTTTCAAAATATTGTTTATTTGAAGGCTTTAGAGATGTAGTCGGGCAGTTTCATATTCGGACAGCATTAGCCTTCCCAATCAAAACACAACTGCACATGAAATAGAATATTGTTAATATTTACTTCATAAAAAAATGCTATATTATGCGACATAAAATGTTTGGGAACCTATATTTTTGACCACCCAAATAAAGAAGAATTCTTAAGCCTTAGGTAATACTTTTGTTTGGGCCTGATGTAAAAGTTGTAAAGTGAGACTGCACGATTTTCATAAGTGTTTAATTGTAATATATTGATAAAAATATGTTACAATAACACAAAATAGCCAAGAAAAATTATACATTGAAGAAGAATTTCATAAAATGCAGCAAACACAAATTAGCACCCCGAGCCAATTGTGACAAAGATATTTTGTACATATTTTCCTACAATAACCAAAGCATTTGTCTTTTTATCAGGATCAGAGTAAGTGTTCATGTGTCCTATGAATAGATATCTTTGCAGGAAATTAAAATGATTCGTAAAACAAAATTGTGTCATATGAACGAATCTGCACTAAAACTAAATATAGATTCACATCGTACATGCACGATATACATGCTGCAGTCTCGGGGCCCTCTCTTGCTGCCAGGGGAAGCAACCCACAGCCGCCATGAGGGGGAATTTTCGCGTTGATTACCTTTTATGAGGGATTTTTTTACTTCGTCTCTCATTACTTCATTTTTTTTCAGGTTTTTATTTGGCCCGATTTTATAGCCAAAATTCGGCTGTGTTCCCAATCCCAAAAAGTATACTTTTTTCCCAAAATGTGGCCAAAAATTCCCAATTTCCCCCCCAAAAAAGTGTCTAATGCATATTTTATCTCAATTTTAATTCAATTACATCTAACAAAGTATTTTATGATTTTGTTCTTTTAATTTGAATGATTATAAAGAGTTATATCAAATTTAGTATTTCCCTAATCAGTGGACTATTTGTGTAGAAAAAAAGGCCAATGAATTAATTTTCCCAATTTCATGAAAATGCCGATAAAATTCCCAATTCCAAAGCCATGGGCTATCTTCCCAAAAAGTGGAAAACAAACCCTGTTTTTTGTGCATGTTTGCACTATAATATTTTAATGTGATTTACATAGATATACATTTAATCAAAGGTAAGTAGCACGATACCAGCTGGCAACATAGGTATAAAAGTAAAATTTTATTTTTATTTTTTAGAAGAGGGAATTTTTAGCTGAAATAGGGGTAAAAAGTATACTTTTTTCATGGTGGAAGCCGCCAATATTCAGCGGTAAAAAGTGCAAAACGAGGGCCCTGAGTCTGCAAAACTAACTTTTTTGTCTTCATAGCCAATGTGGCTATGAAACTTTAAAACTGTAATAGCCAGAGGAAATATTTCAAAGCCAGAAAAAAAATGAATTAATTTACAGTGACATTATTATGAAAGGACGACAACAGTTGATATATATCGATTGCAATTGGGGGGTAAAATGAAAAAAGTACAAGCGTGTATTTTTCCTTAGCCACCTACAAAAAGGACTAAATGCAACATACTTGCTGCTCATATTTCCTGCGTTTCGCTACAGTCTCATCCGTTAGAGGTGGCAACTTCTTTTTTCCAGGGACAGAACTAGACGTCATAGCTTTCAGTTTAAATCTTGTTCACCTTTATATCAGAACAATAAAAGTGTAATTCTCGGCAGCAAGTATTTACCAGTAAAAATAAAAGCAGGCGCTCATGAGTATCAATCTTAATCAAATGAACGATAAACACTGTAACTGTTATTTCATAATTTCAAAGCTATTTATAACACACATTCAACCATTTTACTTAATTTATAAAAACCCTCGCACTATTATTTTATTTATTGACGTAGAATGCAAGTTCAGTTTACCAAAAGTATTACGACATTTTAAATACACAATCCGGACTTTACACTCTATAACATCTAAGGGAGATCGGTAATGAAAGAAAACTAAGGGAAGTAACCAAGCGGTGTCACTGAAAGAATTTATACCTGAAATGCGTAAATTGATTATTTATTGGTTTATTTTCTCTGATTTTTTTCATCGTAATTCAGGCAGTTTTTCTTTCGCCAAAGCCAAGATTTCATCGCATTGGCAGTCAGGTGATGGGTTAATTTTGCAGACTGATGCTGACGATTTTGACTGTACAAACATTTTCGATTTCAGAATTAAATATCTGGCTTATTTCGCATTTTTCAACACATGTTCTTCTTAACTTTCATTTTAATTTATATTGAAATATAATGTTTATAATGTAAAATAAGTTTTTTCCACATTTTATATAAATTCATAAATATTTGACAAAATCGTGCAATCTCACTTTAAGATTACAACATTTTCCTGGCGTATATACAGGTCCATAAAAGAACTCATTCCCAATTTAAAAAAATCCCAATTAGATTTCAAAAGAGTGTTAGACAGTCCAGTGAATTTATCTCAGATGTATTTCAATATATCCAACAACGTATTTCACTATATTTTTCTCATAATTTAATAATATATTATAAAGAGTTATATTGAATTAGGTTTTTCCCAAATTAGTGGAATAGTGTGAGAAAAATTTCCCAATCCTGAAATTGCATGTTTCCCAAATGGCTAGGAAAAGGTTTCACAAGTATTTTGGTTTACCGGATCATGGTAATTATGGCAACCAGACATTGTGGTTGTCTTGTTTTTCAAATAGTCACTGAGTATTTATTGGTAAAAATCATTTGCACATGTTTTTATGCCTCTGGTAGGGTGGAATATAGCAGTCGCAATGTTCGTCCTACTGTCTGGCATTCTGTTTTCTGGAGGTTTTTTACCCAATGCTTTCAAAAAGTAAGTTGATTTTGGTATGTAAGTCTACGTACATAACCTACAGATGAAGTGTGAGTTTCAATCCAGTCTATTGATTTTTGGGGAAGTAATGGGCCTTGTACTTTCAAATTTTATCTATAGTAACTTAACATTATCCGGAGGTTTTTTTACTTGCATTCAGATATTGAGCTCATTTTTGGTATGTGAGTCGGACCAAAACGGTACAACTTATATGACTAAGAATGAATTGCAATTTGTGTTCCCATATTCATTATCACGTTATGTACATCGATTTTTTATTTCAACTTGTTTTATGTTAGATACACATACGTATTGTAAAAACAATAAAAGGATCCTTATCTGTTGCCCTGATAATAGTCGTTTTGTGGAGGGTTTTTATGCAACACTTTCAGATATTCACCTGATATTTGGTGTGTGAATCTGCCTACATGACTTACAGATCAAGTTTGAGTTTCATTCCGGTCCATTTATTTCTGGGGAAGTTATGGGCCTTGGACTTAGGAATTTTCTTTAAAATAACACTTTCAAAATTGTTTCCTAAACGCTTTGAGATACTGTCCAAAGCCTGTTACTTTGTCAAATATCGATGTACTGAAACTTCGATGAATCGTCATGATGTTTTTGATTTGGATATAGCTTCTGTGTGGCGTCAAAATGCAGTAGGGGCATTGTGTTTTACAAACGCAGCTCTTATTTAAGTATAACTTAACATTAGTTGCTGTCAATTACAAAACGCAATGAGTATCAACTGCAAGTGCTTCAATTTAGACAAAAAATTAAAGGTGATGAGAAAGAAAAAAATTAACAGAACATTGTTTATTCCACCATTGTTTGTATCTAAATCCCTGTTAGAAAAAACTGCAATGTTACTGTTGGTAAATAATTATACTTCAGAAACTGTTAAGGTGAAGGTAATTTTGCAATAGATGTTTTGAAGTTATATTTTCATACAATAATTTATACTTTTATAGTAAAACCTTGTTTAATTATAATGTGTAGAAATAATTCATGTTGAAAGTATGTTTTCCCAAATTGGCAAACAATTTAAAAAAAACATTTCCAAAGTGTCAACCAATAATTTGAAAATTGAGTGTTGAAAATCCACCATTTTTATGTCCCCCACTATAGTAGTGGGGGACATATTGTTTTTGCCCTGTCTGTCTGTCTGTTGGTCTGTTTGCGACAACTTTAACATTTTGCAATAACTTTTGCTATATTGAAGATAGCAACTTCATATTTGGCATGCATATGTATCTCATGAAGCTGCACATTTTGAGTGGTGAAAGGTCAAGGTCAAGGTCATCCTTCAAGGTCAGAGGTCAAATATATGTGGCCCAAATCGCTTATTTTATAAATACTTTTGCAATATTGAAGATAGCAACTTGATATTTGGCATGCATGTGCATCTCATGGAGCTGCACATTTTGAGTGGTGAAAGGTCAAGGTCATCCTTCAAGGTCAGAGGTCATATATATGTGGCCCAAATCGCTTATTTTATGAATTCTTTTGCATTATTGAAGATAGCAACTTGATATTTGGCATGCATGTGTATCTCATGGAGCTGCACATTTTGAGTGGTGAAAGGTCAAGGTCATCCTTCACAAGGTCAAGGTCATCCTTCAAGGTCAAACATCATATAGGGGGACATTGTGTTTCACAAACGCATCTCGTTGTTATTAAATGTGACATGATTTCTGATTCTTGAATGATTGGAGTTTTTTATTTGTTAGTGGAAGTTACAGGATTGCTATTGTTAACAGACATGTGGACACAAAAGAAGTTATAAAAGGCAGGAGATATAACAAGATTTCATCATAAAAACTACAGTCCAACCTGCCCCAGCGACCACCTGTTAATAGCGACCAACAGTCAATAACGACCACACTGATTTCCTCCCGAACGATTTCACTATATATTGAACCTGCGAATAAAGCCCACCTGTGAACAAAGACCAACGACCACCCTTTTACATTCCCAAATCTTCATTTTGATAGCTTACAACGACCACTGCAATCATAAAAATCAACGATTTTGCAACTTAAAAAAAAAATGGCCACCATGACGCTGCGTAGTCACGTGATACACATCTTACCAGTGGACTCGTCGGTCGCTATGGAGACATTGGCAAGTGACAGTTTATTGCACTCGATAGCAGTTGTTTGTTTATTTAACATGCATTGCTAATTGGTAGTCGCCTGCTTCTTTTATGCATTTGACAGTTTGTCAAAAGTGTAACAATTTGCCTTTGTATTTAAGTGACTCGCGATTAATGTACTTATTGCCGAAAATATCAAAGACAAATTTGGGGCTTTCATAAACTCATTAAGGAAATTAACGGTTTCATATCATTTACAATGCCTATTAAAGACAAACATTTTGATAGTCATTCTCTTCTTAAATTTCTCTGAAATAAGACGTTCATAGATTACAGAAAAGTAAATTGTCAGTTCAAGTTAACCATCATGGCTTCCAAGCGTAAGTTCTTGACGTTGGAAGAACGCGTTAAGGTCATTAGTTTGTTAGGTAAAGGACATAGTTGTAGACGAGTGGCTAGTGATCTTGGTGTAAGAAAAACTCAAATTCAGAGCATTTTAAAGAGTAAACATGAGATTATGGATAAATTCGAGGAGAACGTAAACAGTGAAAGTAAACGCCCTAAGCGTGAGTCGGAATTCGCGTCAGTGAATGACTTAGTGCATAAGTGGTTTGTTGACGCAATTGCAAGGCTCTTGCCTGTGTCTGGACCTATGATCCAGAAGAAAGCCTTGAAGTTTGCGTGTGAGTTAGGATATTTGGACTTTAAGGCTAGCAATGGCTGGCTCGAGTCTTTTGCACAGCATTGTATTTAAGATTCAGGGTGGTGAGCGGGGTGAAGTCAAGAGAGAGATTAAAGAAATAATGAAAACATAAGGCAATAGAAATACAACATGTAATAAATATACAAATGTAAAACAAAACTGTGTTTTCAATCCTTTATTTCATTATACATGCATAAGTATTCAAACATTTAAACAATAGAGCACATACATAGATAAGGTACCTGTTAAAAAACTACTAGCATATTTTGCAAAGTTTCGATCAACCCTGCGAATAAAGACCACCTGTGAACAAAGACCACAACGACCAAATCCCTTGAGTGGTCTTTATTGGCAGGTTGGACTGTATATACAAATGGTCCAGGTGGAAGTAACATGCATATTTTCCTATATGTTTTTTGTTGGCATGAATTTTAGTTTATTTCTTGAAGATTTATCTGTTTTCATTTAGCAACAAGCACAAGTACCCAAGTTGTACATGTAGTCTTCTTACAGTCTGGCAGAGCTGTTGAGCCATGGGTCTCACCAAGCAGTACCTACGCTACAGGGCAGATGAAGTGTTTGGTCTAGTGGGCACTGGCAAGTCCAACATTGTGTACATTGGTGCCATACCAGGCAAATACTGTGCTGTGGGGGCGTGTGAAAACGTCATCATCTGGGATCTGAGGACTGGAGAGAAAGTAACTATTAAGTGTACAGTAAAAATGCATTTATTTTGTACTTGTTAAGTCCCAGCATGTACAGATGCCGGGGGCCTTATGGCCATTGGCAAATATGAAAAGTTTTTGTTTTACATAAATTATTTTTTGTAGGAAGCTTTGATACTTGAATGCATGATTTATGTGAATACTATTACATCACTTAACTTACCTGACCTGCTTTTTGACCATGACACGGACCTACTTTTAGACTAGATTTATTCAAAGGCAGTATTTTTTCTTTAAATTAGGGGCAGGTATTCAGCCCCATTCCAAATGGGAAAAAATAGACATTTTTCCCAAATTGGACCTAAACATTCCCATTGGAGGTTTCCAAAAAAAAAGAAAATTTATGTCTTAACATTTAGTTCATCCCAGCTCTATAACTTTAACCTAAGTAAATATAATATTGATAACACTGTTATTCTCCATTTTGAAGCATTTGTTAGCAAAACAACAGCAATACTAATTTCAGCAATACTGTGGTAAAAAGCTTTGATACTTGTTTGAATAGTATATATGAAAATTTTCAACAAACCAACATCACCAGACTTCATTTTGGCTCGGAAATTTACCAACATTTGGACTAATTCTTACTCAGATGGGCCAATGAATCAATAGAGGAAGGCTTCTGCTGTTGCCATATGCATTTATTGAACATACCATCTTGTTCTAAGATGATATAAAATAAAAGGTTCATAAATATTAAATTAATATATATTTGATAATTTTACGATTAAACCAAACAAAGATTGGATAATGTGAGTTGAAGGGCTATTTAATGCAACGATGGCATGAGAATATCTTCAAAATTATGATTTAAGTCTTGTTCTTAAAAACGTTTCATGTTATGTTATATAAATGCCATTAAGTGATTTTTATTTGATGTTCATGTGCATTTATTATGCCAGATGGTTTCCGAATGATAACTCAAGAACGCTTAGGCCAAGTTTAATTTATAAAACTATAGTAGTTTGAGATGGACTATTGGTGTGTTTATTTTTTCTTTCTTTATTGAAAGATTCTTAAAATATAGTTTTTATACATAACATATATTTGTTATAGTATATATTATATTGTTTTACCAGAAATATTGTTAATATGCAGCTTTAACTATTTTGTGTTTAGACATAAAGCAAAGATTACTACGGTGCATTTTACTTTAATTACATTCATAGCATCTAACGCTAAAAGGAGAAAAGCACGAAGTAACAGAACTTGCAGCGTCATCGGACAACCAGCATGTTGCTGTTGGTTACAGTGATGGCAGGATATGCGTGTTCAACTTGCAGTCTGGCGAGGCGGTGATCACATTCAGTGGTCACAAGTCTGCTGTGTCTGCGTTGGCGTACGACCAGACGGGATTGAGACTAGTATCTGGGGGCAAGGTATGGCATCTGTCAGGCCCATGGGAAGGTTTAATATTAAATAATGTAGCTATTTTTATTCCCTCAAAATGGCAGCAGATAGCAGTATCACTGTACATTTATGTGTGTGACTGTACGTCCATGTGGATGTTTGATCAAAATCCTTATCTCAGCCTTAACTTTGCCATGGATTTTGAAATAATTTGGCAAAAATGTAAAGCTTATCGAGGGGATGTGTAACATGCAACAGCTTGGTTGCCATCAAAAAGGGCAAGGCCACTCTTGAAGGTCAAAGAACAGAAATGGTAATTTAAATTTGTTGGTGTCTGTATCTATAAATGTTTTAATCTACTACAACTGCGTTGTGGATTTTGTTGACAGGACACCGACCTGATTGTGTGGGACATTGTGAATGAGTGTGGCTTGTACCGACTTAAAGGTCATAAGGGCCTCATAACGGAGGCAGCGTTCTTCAAGCACAAGAACATCCTTGTTTCAAGGTGAGTTCATATCGTTCTCATGTATGCTGTGGTTAAGGTAAGTTACTGGTGTCTTCTTTAGGCTGAATGAAGGTATTGGTGGAAATTGTAAGGGAAGTATTAAACCCCTGCTGGTAATGGGTATAGAGGAGTTACTCTGTTGGTTAGTCGGTCAGTTTATCAGCACGAGTTTTTGCTTTCTTATTTCTTAGGCGATTAAATCGAAACTTGAAATATGTCATCACCATAATTGTATATCCCCATTGCTCGATTGGTTACAGAGAGTGTAGGATCTTCATGTCCTGTTTCTGAGTTATTTGCCCTTGTACACAGCTGACAAAGCAGTGCAGGGTTATTTGCCTTTGTAAACAGCTGACAAAGCTGTGCGGGGATATGTTTCATGTTTGTGACAATTCTCTTGTTTTTACTGCAATTCATTGTCAACCTCTGCTTAAAGTAGGGCATTTGTCAGAAACTGGTGTATGTAAACCGGATAAGCCATTAGTTAAGTAAGTTTACTGACCACTGTGATATAACTGAAATACTGTTAAATACTGTGAAAAGTATAATATATATAAACAACACATTTTTGATGTGCCGGTCATTCAATATAGTGGTTACTTATTTCAGCTCAAAAGACACATTTGTAAAGTTTTGGGACCTAGACACGCAGCATTGCTTCAAGACTTTGGTGGAACACAGGGCAGAGGTGAGTCATATTCAGTTCTAAAGGTATTTTCTTATAAAGACTCTCAAAAAATGGAGTGAAATATTGGTTAAAGAGACAAAGAATGCATTCAATTTAATTGTATTTGACTTTAAATTTTTTAACTGTTGTATTATCATTTGTCCTTTACAGGAAGATCATATATTGTCTAGTTCTCCTTTTAAAGAAGATGTATAGAAAGGAATGATATTTTGGTACAATTTTTAAATGCTGAAAATGCAAATCCAAAACGACTTTAAATAAAAAACAGCCTCAACATATTGGTCTCAAAATAATTTTATTTATTATGAATTTAAGAAAAAACAACAACATCCAATTACATCATAAGCATAAACAAATGATGTCATCATACTGTTGTTTGTGTTGTTTTCTTTAAGGCGGAAAACAAAATGTATGCCACAGACTGTTATTTCTTTAATGCAGACATGATATTGAGATGAAACATAACATGAATTTGTTTAAGGGTAACTAATAGTTGAAATAATCATATTTCTATACATTTTACCTACACCAATTCACACAGACACAATATTTCCCTAGGTGTACGGGTTTGTGTTGCTGCGTGATGACACAAGACTGGTCACTGGGTCAGCAGACAGTGAACTCAGGGTCTGGGACATACTGGACTCAGCACATCAGGTATCTCTTCAGCTTCCATAGGAGCATGAGCATAGTGTCATCCCAGCTTAGCCTGTGAAGTCCCCACAGGCTAATCAGAGACGACACTTTCCGCCTTAATTGGATTCTGGACTCAGCACAACTGTTATCTCTCCAGCTTCCATATAAGCACCTACCCTTGTCCCATATATTAGCCTTGTTATGGGAAAACTGGGCTTACTGATGTTTATAAAGTGTCTGCACAGGCTTATCAGGAATGACTCTTTACCCCGTAACTGGATTTTGCTTTAGAAGAAACTTCCTTAAAATGAAAAATTCCATAAAATTGGAAAGTGTTGTCCCAGATTAGCTTATGCGGACTACACTGTCTAATATGGGATCACACTTTACGCACATGCATTTAGCCTAGTTTTCCCAGAACAAGGCTTGTATGGTCATAACTATTGAAACAACCCTCGCTCCTTTCCATGCATGATTGAAGGCTATTATTTTAAAAATTCTTGACATTGTTTTAGTTAATTAGAAGAATAGGGTCTTCATTTATGACATTATAGGTAGTTCTTTTGGAAATAGTCTTTACGTATGTAAATTAATGTGATTATCAGGACTGGTTTTATGACTGTTTGTGGATTTCAAGATTGAAGCAACCGGAATAAACCCCCTTCGGAAGAAACCCCCTTCCCTAAAAACGGCATAGCGGAAGAAACCCCCTTTCACATTTTGCATACGCGGAAGAAACCCCCTCGCTAGTTTTACATAGGAGGAACAAACCCCCTTTGAGTTTTCAGACAGGCGGAATAAACCCCCTTTGTGTTTCCAGAGAGGCGGAATAAACCCCCTTCCTAAGTGTTAAGTCTTTGCCGCAGAGGTGGTAAAATCCCGACTCGAACGATTCCCCAATACATCCGTTTCAACCCGACTCTATTACTGCATGCTTGCTACTTTTCAAGTTTATATTCATTTCCCGATAATCCTGTTTATAAATTTTTAAAGCATTTTCTGGTAAATATTAACGATAAAAGCTCTCAATAATTTCTTTAACACAAACCATGCCATTTTTTCTCTTGTATCAAATAAATTTCGGCATAAGTGACTATTAATAGACTTGAGGAAATATTCCCTTCGAACATGCATCAATCCCCTGACTAGTTGTGTGCTTGTTACAACGCTCAATACACCCACGCTTTCTATGCTGCATAATTTTCGCGCCCTTTTTATTGAAAAAATGAGTCAACACAAAATAGAATTTACACTGCAAAAATATTTCAACGTTGCGGTAACATTTACATTTGGAAGTGTGTTTTGTATTAAAAACGCGTTAACACCAACTTACGGGAGTGTGTTTTGGATTTACAGTAAAGAAATGTACAGGCCGTTTGTTCACAAGTTTTTAATGAAGTTGTTAATGATACACACTAAATATTCAATCTGTGAAACTCAAACATCGTTATCGTGATAATTGAATGAAGGTGCGAAAATCTGATTAAAGGAGTGTACCGGCCGTTTGTTCACAAGCTGTGAAGAATTAATCAAGATGGTAATAAAACGAATAATGTATGAATGGGGGAAAGAATTATTATTGAAGGATAAAAAAGACAAAAATAGAATGAAATATATTAACATTGATGTATAAAGATCAAGCAAGCATATACTTGAAAACATTAAACAAATTGTTGTTGCAAAAAAGGACACGCATTTAATGATAAAACAGGCATATATTTACATTTATTTACAAAGATCTCAAACAAGCATATATTAAAAAGCAAAAAACAATTTGTTGTTGAAAAAAGACACGCATTTATTAACGATAAACAGGCATATATTTACATTTATTTACAAAGATCAAATCATTCCCTAAAATCACACAATTATAGCTGAATGCTAATGTAATTTAAAAAAAACTGTACATAACTTCACACGAGCCGCAAAGGCGCCGATCATGACACAACTTCTCATCATTATCTACAATAGCCGGTACATTAAAGGACCTTTTATATAATTAAATGAAGGTGCGAAAATCTATTTCCAAACTGTTATGTGCTGAGTAAAGAGGTGTACCGGCCGTTTGTTCACAAGTTGTTAATGATGAGATGCTCGTGTGAATTTGTCTTGCACTCGTTTCAGTGAGATTATACCATTGTATATGTGTTAACTTGTACTAGATTGATAAAAATAACAAAAAAACAAAATTAGCGCCCAGAGCCGATAGTGACGAAGATATTTCGTACATATTTTCCTACAATAACCGAAGCATTCGTCTTTAAAAAAAAATTGAATCATGCAATCATGCTTCCTGGGAACTTTCTGAAAATGAAAGTGAATTTCTGTAAACAATTATCGTGCGTTTGAATGTAACTAAATCGTCTGGAAGGGGGTTTGTTCCGCTATGGAAGGGGGTTTCTTCCGCCTATGCAAAACTAGCGAGGGGGTTTCTCCCGCCTATGCAAAACTAGCGAGGGGGTTTCTTCCGCGTATGCAAACTATGAAAGGGGGTTTCTTCCGCCCTGTCGTTTTTAGCGAAGGGGGTTTCTTCCATACACCGGTCAGACCAAGCTTTGTCTATGAATCAGTTGAGAAACAGTCTCTTACGATTAACACAAACTGTTTATAATTTTGCCATCAAAATATAAGAATCATGATGATATTTTGATATTTATGAGGGTTTTTATGCACCCAGTAGGGTGGCATTTAGCAGTTGAACGTCCGTCTGTCAGTCTGTGCGTCCGAAAACTTAAACAATGGCCATAACTTTTGCAATATTGAAGATAGCAACTTGATATTTGGCATGCATGTATATCTCATGGAGCTTCACATTTTGAGTGGTGAAAGGTCAAAGTCATCCTTCAAGGTCAAAGGTCAAATACAATAAATTCAAAGCAGCGTAGAAGGGGGAATTGTGTTTCTGACAAACACATCTCTTGTTTCTTTTCAAAGTGGTTTGGTACATAATACAGTAATGAGATTTAATTTGAGCCATGTTCTGGAAAACTGGGTTTAATGCATATGCTTAAGGTGTTGTCACAGCTTGGCCTGTGCTTATCGCACAGGCTATCCAGAGACGACACTTTCAGCTTTTATGGAATTTTTCGTTTGAAGGCATTTCTTTCTAAACAAGAATGCAGCATAGAGGGAAAGTCTCGTCCCAGATGCAAAATTCACGCTTATCTGGGACAATTCTTTACTCTCATGTTTTAAGTCCAGTTTTTTAAGATCGGGGCTCATTTACAACTCAATAGTGACTTATGTTCACAGGAGAGCCCCACTAAGAAGCCCCGTCTAGAGGTTAACCCCGAGGGGGAGGAGGAGGAGCTGGGTCCCCTGCACTGTGTTAAGGTCGGCTCAGTGTTCAGGTCAGGCCGTGACAGGCTGGTATCCATGGACACGGACAAGGAACAGAAAGCACTCATCTGCCATGTAAGGAAACATTGGTAGATCTGGTAGATTTAACAAACAATTTACCACTGCCTACAGGGCTTTTTGTCTTTTTTAGCAAGATAAAAATCTTTTAAATAATATGATTATTGCAATTTTAAAGTTAATTTTTAAAAATATATTCCTCTTGTTCAGAATTGTTTGTTTATTTAAAGACAACAGGGCTAGCAAATTCAGTTGCTATTGTGCTGGACTTCAATTGCAGTATTGCAGGTTTCATCAGCGGCCCAATCTTGAAACTTATTTGGGGATTGATAATGAAATTCTTTCTACCCCCATTCTCCCTCTATCTGTATTTTCATATTGGGCAGTCGTCAGTTACTGCTATAGGTAAGTGCACTGAGAGAGAACTGTTTAATTAGCTAACCCAGGAACAATGAGTTTGTGCACTGACTGCTGCAATATGACTAAATGAAAACTGTTTGCAAATGCAGAAACTAGCATGCTTGCTTGGCACTTTCCCTAAGTCATGAAAAATGTGTTGGTTTATCCTTAAGCCTGCACATAATATCTTTGTATTACCAGAATATTGTTACGTCTTTTTCCTATTCTCTATGCGATAACACATGTTACTTAACAACTCACAAATGCTCCATTAAATATTCACAAACAATATTTAATAAAAATCAAACAAACACTGCCTTTTTCATGTTTAAGTAACCTTTTCTGCCAGACAAGATTGACTTGGCCTGACTGCAAGGTCATATTGACTTGATTTATAGTGAGATGGCTGGGCTGTTTCAGGGAAGTGATAGAATACTGGAAGTGTTCACTCTGACATCCGAGGGGGACCTCAAGAAACGCTTGGCAAAACGCCAAAAAAAACAGAGGAAGAAAGATGGGTAAACATGGTTATGGTCTATATGCTTTGGCAAATAAAATGAAATACAATTCAGTTGCCTTATTTGCATTTGTGTGATTGTTAACCATGTAAAAGCAGGACTCAGAAGTTAAAATGCACAGTTTCTAGCGGGGCCTCCAGCTTGCATGTCTTGAATTTCTCATCTACTGAGGCAAAAATATTTGAGACTTTTCCTGGGCAAACTTTTTAAAATGCTTTTGCATAGTGTTAGCCCTGATTAGTCTGCACAGGCTGGGCAGGGACAAAACATTCCACCTAAACCGGAGTGTTCTTTAGAAGATACTTTAAAAAAAAAAAGAATTCCATAAAAGCAGATAGTGTTGTCCCTGATTGCCCTGTGTGGAATGCACATGTTAATCTGGGACGACATTTTTTGCACATAAATTAAGCCCAGTTTGTTCTGAGCAAGGCGCTCAAAACTCTTTCCAGCTCAGAAGCAAAGTGAAAATGGTTATATGCAACCAGTATAAAGCCAGAACAGCCTGTGAGTAACTCTCAGTCTGTTCCGGTTTTATGCTGTTTGCTGCTTATCAGTATCTAGGGTTGGAAATGAATCCTTCAAAACTTGAATCTAGTAAGAAAGGTCTAAAATTTAATTAGAGTTTGTGAGGGACCAAAAATGTGTCAAAGTGCGTATTCAAGGTTAAAGGGTTAATTGCTCTGTCTTTCAGTCTGCCTGCAGACAGCGAGGTCTCAGTGAGTCTCAAGGGTTAATTGCTCTGTCTTGCAGTCTGCCTGCAGACAGCGAGGTCTCAGTGAGTCTCAACTCTGTCTTTCAGTCTGCCTGCAGACAGCGAGGTCTCAGTGAGTCTCAAGGGTTAATTGCTCTGTCTTGCAGTCTGCCTGCAGACAGCGAGGTCTCAGTGAGTCTCAAGGGTTAATTGCTCTGTCTTGCAGTCTGCCTGCAGACAGCGAGGTCTCAGTGAGTCTCAATGCTCTGTCTTGCAGTCTGCCTGCAGACAGCGAGGTCTCAGTGAGTCTCAATGCTCTGTCTTTCAGTCTGCCTGCAGACAGCGAGGTCTCAGTGAGTCTCAATGCTCTGTCTTTCAGTCTGCCTGCAGACAGCGAGGTCTCAGTGAGTCTCAAGGGTTAATTGCTCTGTCTTTCAGTCTGCCTGCAGACAGCGAGGTCTCGGTGAGTCTCAATGCTCTGTCTTTCAGTCTGCCTGCAGACAGCGAGGTCTCAGTGAGTCTCAATGCTCTGTCTTTCAGTCTGCCTGCAGACAGCGAGGTCTCAGTGAGTCTCAATGCTCTGTCTTTCAGTCTGCCTGCAGACAGCGAGGTCTCAGTGAGTCTCAATGCTCTGTCTTTCAGTCTGCCTGCAGACAGCGAGGTCTCAGTGAGTCTCAAGGGTTAATTGCTCTGTCTTTCAGTCTGCCCGCAGACAGCGAGGTCTCAGTGAGTCTCAAGGGTTAATTGCTCTGTCTTGCAGTCTGCCTGCAGACAGCGAGGTCTCAGTGAGTCTCAATGCTCTGTCTTGCAGTCTGCCTGCAGACAGCGAGGTCTCAGTGAGTCTCAACTCTGTCTTTCAGTCTGCCTGCAGACAGCGAGGTCTCAGTGAGTCTCAACTCTGTCTTTCAGTCTGCCTGCAGACAGCGAGGTCTCAGTGAGTCTCAAGGGTTAATTGCTCTGTCTTGCAGTCTGCCTGCAGACAGCGAGGTCTCAGTGAGTCTCAATGCTCTGTCTTTCAGTCTGCCTGCAGACAGCGAGGTCTCAGTGAGTCTCATTGCTCTGTCTTTCAGTCTGCCTGCAGACAGCGTGGTCTCAGTGAGTCTCAATGCTCTGTCTTTCAGTCTGCCTGCAGACAGCGAGGTCTCAGTGAGTCTCAATGCTCTGTCTTTCAGTCTGCCTGCAGACAGCGAGGTCTCAGTGAGTCTCAAGCTGGAGGATGAGATCAGCAAGCATGCAGCAATCAAGATGTCCGCCAAGATTGTGGCAGCCGATGTCGTCATAGCAACGGGGAGTTCAGTCAAGGTGAATGTGACAGAAATATTTGGAAGACTGGGTCATGTAAAAAAACTGAGGAGCATTTGGGGTTCTTTCTTTGCTATTTATGCATGGTTAACTCTGAATTATTCAACAAACATTTTAACAGCAAAAATATTGCTATATACCACTGCAATATAAATGTAGAGGATTGGAATCTTGCAAATAAAAAAGCATCTGTTTAGCTCAATATCTAAGTGTGTATATTATATGTGAAATTACATACTAAACATGTGATGGTTATAAGTAAAAAAGTAAAGTTGTGAACTTAACTTGTTGAACATTTTACAACTAACCATGTTATGATGTTAATAAGTTTTCTGATCTTAACTTATTGAATAGGCATAGCATTTTGAAGTGAACTTATGAATTTCAAAAGAATTTGCTCAAGTGTCATGATTGTAGGTGGTGTGTCTGTTCACCAACAACACAGTGGGGTACTCTACAGTGGACCTGGTAGACAAGAAGACTACCACCAGTGGGGTGGGAGTGATCAGCCACTGCTCCCACCAGAGTGACGTGAGGACCCTGGCCTTCAGCTCGGACAATACTGCCCTGCTGTCAGCCAGCAGCGAGTCTGTAAAGGTCTGGAACAGGTAGGAACAATGGGATCATGTAATTCATGCAAACCATGCTCTTCAATTTTAACTTGATAAACACAGCCAGATAGATGTAATTTGACCAACACCTGGACATTGGTCAACTCATGGACATTGGCTTGCATGTGGACATTGACCATGTGCTTTAGCCTTCATATAGATGGACTTGTTTTTATTGATATAACGTGTTAACATGTCCATTTTTGTATCACTGTTTGGACAAGCACTATTTTTGGGACTTGTTAATGTTTTATTACTGTCTTATGAACACAACATTTTGAAAACTTCCATCTTGTATAAAAAATGATGTCTTAAACATGTATTCCAGCTGCTGAAATGGTATAAGTATACACATCTTCTCAATAGATATTATAACTAAATGCTCATCAAGGCCAGCTAGCTTAGTTGGCAGAATGCTGGAGTTCAAATACTAGGATTGTTGGTTCCATGTTTGGCCTAACCTAATAACTTTTGTTGTAATTGGTCATTAATTTTTTTTCATAAAAAGTAAGGTATTTGTCAGTTAATAACAGAAAAATGTCCACTTAGAAAGTGTAAACCAGCTTATTAGGAAAGGCTTGTGTCGTACTGAAATGTTATTGAAAACAGCAAAAAATCTGAATAAACAAACAAACAAATCTTCCTATTTCTGAAGTCATGTTTGTATTTCCAGGGCCTCCTTACAGTGTATCCGTACCATGTCATGTGACTATGCACTGTGCTCCCTGTTCTATTTCCAGGGCCTCCTTACAGTGTATCTGTACCATGTCATGTGACTATGCACTGTGCTCCCTGTTCTATTTCCAGGGCCTCCTTACAGTGTATCTGTACCATGTCATGTAACTATGCACTGTGCTCCCTGTTCTATTTCCAGGGCCTCCTTTCAGTGTATCCGTACCATGTCATGTGACTATGCACTGTGCTCCCTGTTCTATTCCAGGACCTCCTTACAGTGTATCCGTACCATGTCATGTGACTATGCACTGTGCTCCCTGTTCTATACTAGGACCTCCTTACAGTGTATCCGTACCATGTCATGTGACTATGCACTGTGCTCCCTGTTCTATTTCCAGGGCCTCCTTTCAGTGTATCCGTACCATGTCATGTGACTATGCACTGTGCTCCCTGTTCTATTTCTAGGGCCTCGTTACAGTGTATCAGTACCATGTCATGTGACTATGCACTGTGCTCCCTGCTCTATTTCCAGGGCCTCCTTACAGTGTATCCGTACCATGTCATGTGACTATGCACTGTGCTCCCTGTTCTATTTCCAGGACCTCCTTACAGTGTATCCGTACCATGTCATGTGACTATGCACTGTGCTCCCTGTTCTATTTCCAGGGCCTCCTTACAGTGTATCTGTACCATGTCATGTAACTATGCACTGTGCTCCCTGTTCTATTTCCAGGGCCTCCTTACAGTGTATCCGTACCATGTCATGTGACTATGCACTGTGCTCCCTGTTCTATTTCCAGGGCCTCCTTACAGTGTATCCGTACCATGTCATGTGACTATGCACTGTGCTCCCTGTTCTATTTCCAGGACCTCCTTACAGTGTATCCGTACCATGTCATGTGACTATGCACTGTGCTCCTTGTTCTATTTCTAGGGCCTCGTTACAGTGTATCCGTACCATGTCATGTGACTATGCACTGTGCTCCCTGTTCTATTTCCAGGGCCTCCTTACAGTGTATCCGTACCATGTCATGTGACTATGCACTGTGCTCCCTGTTCTATTTCCAGGGCCTCCTTACAATGTATCCGTACCATGTCATGTGACTATGCACTGTGCTCCCTGTTCTATTTCCAGGGCCTCCTTACAGTGTATCCGTACCATGTCATGTGACTATGCACTGTGCTCCCTGTTCTATTTCCAGGGCCTCCTTACAGTGTATCCGTACCATGTCATGTGACTATGCACTGTGCTCCCTGTTCTATTTCCAGGGCCTCCTTACAGTGTATCCGTACCATGTCATGTGACTATGCACTGTGCTTCCTGTTCTTTTTCTAGGGCCTCCTTACAGTGTATCCGTACCATGTCATGTGACTATGCACTGTGCTCCCTGTTCTATTTCCAGGGCCTCCTTACAATGTATCTGTACCATGTCATGTGACTATGCACTGTGCTCCCTGTTCTATTTACAGGACCTCCTTACAGTGTATCCGTACCATGTCATGTGACTATGCATTGTGCTCCTTGTTCTATTTCCAGGGCCTCCTTACAGTGTATCCGTACCATGTCATGTGACTATGCACTGTGCTCCTTGTTCTATTTCCAGGGCCTCCTTACAGTGTATCCGTACCATGTCATGTGACTATGCACTGTGCCCCCTGTTCTATTTCCAGGGCCTCCTTACAGTGTATCAGTACCATGTCATGTGACTATGCACTGTGCTCCCTGCTCTTTTTCCAGGGCTCCTTACAGTGTATCCGTACCATGTCATGTGACTAAGCACTGTGCTCCCTGTTCTATTTCCAGGACCTCCTTACAGTGTATCCGTACCATGTCATGTGACTATGCACTGTGCTCCTTGTTCTATTTCCAGGGCCTCCTTTCAGTGTATCGGTACCATGTCATGTGACTATGCACTGTGCTCCCTGTTCTATTTCCAGGGCCTCCTTACAGTGTATCCGTACCATGTCATGTGACTATGCACTGTGCTCCCTGTTCTATTTCCAGGGCCTCCTTACAGTGTATCCGTACCATGTCATGTGACTATGCACTGTGCTCCCTGCTCTATTTCCAGGGCCTCCTTACAGTGTATCCGTACCATGTCATGTGACTATGCACTGTGCTCCCTGTTCTATTTCCAGGGCCTCCTTACAGTGTATCCGTACCATGTCATGTGACTATGCACTGTGCTCCCTGTTCTATTTCCAGGGCCTCCTTACAGTGTATCCGTACCATGTCATGTGACTATGCACTGTGCTCCCTGTTCTATTTCCAGGGCCTCCTTACAGTGTATCCGTACCATGTCATGTGACTATGCACTGTGCTCCCTGTTCTATTTCCAGGGCCTCCTTGCAGTGTATCCGTACCATGTCATGTGACTATGCACTGTGCTCCTTGTTTGCCCCTGGAGACAGACACATTATACTGGGCACCAAGGTACAGTGAAATTTGTTGAGACAGTATGAATTTGTTAGGAACATGTAATTATTTCTCAGGAGACTTAATTATTTGCATTTCTTGATTTTCTTTAAAATGTATTCTTTTAATATTCATTATAGCCCTGCAAACAAAGTTTTTGTGGGTATTCTGAAATCACCCTGTCTGTCAGTTTGTAATGTATGTAAGTCAGTCGGTCTGTCATGCGGAACATATGAACTTTGTGAGAAAACTAGCTAAGACTTTGCCGCCTTTCAAAGTGAACTTTATAGATATGTTTTTTAACCAGGCAAAAGTGCAGGGTGTTTTTTGTATGTGGCGATTTTCTTTGTATTGTTATGTGCCCTTGAACTTTGGCAAATTTTTAATACTTACATGATTGTACAGGAGCACACACTGTCGTGAACTCTTCTCTCAGTTGTCTGCATGTCATCATGAAACATTACAGATATGTTGTTCATCCTGTAGAATGCAAGACAATATTTTTGTGTCTGTCCTATTATTTTCAGAGTTATGTGCCTTTAAACTTATGCAATTGTCACCTTCAATTACTGTTCTTTTATAAACTGACCTGTATTGGGAGTGTTAGGATTCTGTTTGTTAGTAACAATAATGAATTTTACACAGGAAGATTTAACTTACTAACACATTAACATGGACAATAAATGTTTTCTAGATTGTTAAGATTTATTTGTGATCAAAATAAATTCCTGAATCCTAGAATTGGCTGTTTTCTTAATGGAATACTGGAAGATAGGGTGAACTTCATGACTTATTAATTGAATTTAGACATAGGGACCATGAGCTGCCGCAAAGATCTATGCCCTCTGTTTGGTTTATTCGGGCGTTTTAGAACTGGTAGGAAATAACACTGGTATTTTCTGAAAATGTGCCGTTTTAAAAAGTACCATTTCCACATGGTAAATAATATCAAAGTTTGATGTTGATGTATTGCTTTGTATACAGAAGAAACAAAGTATTATGAAGATAAGAAATTGTGTTTATGACATAGTGACAAGTTAAACTGGCAAAGTAATGCATAAGAGTATTGATGGAAAGGTATTGATGTAAATGATGTTCTTTTTAGCTCGACTATTATTTATGAAATATATATAGTGGAGCTATCCTACCCACCCCGGTGTCGGCGTTGGCGTTTCCGTGAGCGTGCAAATGTTCAAGTTTGCATACTACCTCAATTATTTTCATTGTCCCTTGACATATTGCATTCATATTTTGCATACTTGTTTACCATCAAGACCCGAACCTATAAACAAGAGCAGACAACTGTATCAAGCATTTTGACAGAATTATTGCCCCTTTTTTACTTAAAATATGCATATTATTGATAAATCTATGTTAAAGTTTGCATACTACCCAAAATATTTCCTATGTCCTTTGACATATTGCTTTTATATTTTGCATACTTGTTTACCAACATGACCCCAACCTATAAACTAGAGCAGACCACTGTATCAAGCTTTTTGACAGATTTATGGCCCCTTTTATAGTTAGAATATGCATATTATTGATAAATCTATGTTAAAGTTTGCGTACTACCCCAAATATTTCCTGTGTCCCTTGACATATTGCTTTCATATTTTGCATACTTATTAACCAACATGACCCCAACCTATAAACAAGAGCAGACAATGGTATCAAGCATTTTGACAGAATTATGGCCCCTTTTATACTTAGATAATTGAACATTTTGCTTAAATTGCCATAACTTCTTTATTTATGATTAGATTTTATTAATACTTTTACAAAACAACACTTACCTGAATACCATAATGGATTCCACCCAAACAAAACTCCACGCCCCAACCAAGCCCCCCCCCCCCCCACCTTCCTTTCCCCCCCCCTCCAAAAAATTGTTTTTTTTCCCTTTCTTTTTATTTAATAAAGATCATCTAATAAATGACCACACCCCACATTATACCCCCCTCTCAACCCGTCTAATAAATTATTGAATATGAACAATTTCCCCATGATGGCTTACGTTATACTGTCAAGCACTCGAATAGTCGAGCGCGCTGTCCTCTGACAGCTCTTGTTTAGCAATGTGTTCATCTGTTGATGTGAATGTATTTGCTGATACAGAGTTGCAAGCTTTAGGTGTTTGAACTAGTCAGTATTAATGTGAAGTTAAATGTTTATAGAGTGGCAAGCTGCAGGTGTTAAACTTATGCAGTATTAATGTGAATGTATTTGTTTATACAGATTGGCAAGCTGCAGGTGTTTGACATAGGCAGTATTCATGTGAATGTATTTGTTTATACAGATTGGCAAGCTGCAGGTGTTTGACATAGGCAGTATTGATTTGAATGTATTTGTTCATACAGAGTGGAAAGCTGCAGGTGTTTGACATAGGCAGTGGTTCTCTTCTGGAGGACATCACAGCTCACAGCGGTTCAGTCTGGTCCATATGTATGGCTCCTGACAAGGTGGGCAGTTGCATCAGTTAATGAGTCTTGCTCTGGGAAAACTGGGCTGAATCAATTAGCCTGTGCAAACAGCACAGGCTAATCAGGGACAAGACTTTCCGCTTGTATGAAATTTTTCATGTGTCAAGGAAGTATTATCTAAATGAAGATCCAGTATACACAGAAAGTGTTGGCCATGATTAGCCTATGTGGACTGCACAGGCTTATCTGGGACAACTTTTTAAGCACATGCATTTGTTCCCAGAGCAGGGCTAATATTTATAATATATAATGCTCAAAATGTTTTAAATCAGCCCTGTAAGTACTAATATCATACTCAGTTTAGTTAGTGCTTCATCAGGACGAAAATGATAGCATTGTTTTTATGCCCCCGGATCGAATGATCTGGGGTATATTTTTTACCTGTCATTGTATACTGGATGATTTAACCTTGGTTAAAGTTTCGCAATAATGAATAACTTTTTCAATATTGAAGATAGCAACTTGGCATGCATGTGTATCTCATGAAGCTGCACATTTATAGTGGTGAAAGGTCAAGGTCATCCTTCATAGTCAAATATATGGCTTCAAAGCGGCGTCAAAACTTTAAACTTGGTCATCACTTTTGCAATATTGAAGATAGCAACTTGATATTTGGCATGCATGTGTATCTCATGGAGCTGCACATTTTGAGTGGTGAAAGGTCAAGGTTACCATCAAAGTCAAAGGTCAAATTTATGGCTTCAAAGCGGCGCAAATGGGGGCATTGTGTATCTGACAAACACATCTCTTGTTTAAACCAGATTTTACACAGAGTCGAAAACGCCAGATTTTGGTGAAACTGTAGGTAGAGAGAGCTTTCATGGAGGTCTCGGTTGGGGGTGTACTTTAGGTCATTAAGGTAGTCAAGGTAAATGTTATTAAAAAAGTTTTCTCTCAATTACTTCAGTTTGAATGAAGGTATTGCAATAGATTGTTTTGGAAGATGCTCACATGCAGAAAAAGCTTGGGATTGCATTTGGGGTGAGTTGGATCAAGGTGGAGAAAATTGTTACTAAAAATAGAGAATGTACTGAGAGATTGCTTCTAGTTAATTTCTTTAGTTGAATTGACAAATTTTGATGAAATGTTCTATATAGCTATCCTGCATGGCATTGGTAAGTTCAAGGTTAAGGTCAAGGTAACCATTACTTGATAAGTAAAATGTGTGTGATTGCAATGTTTAATTATTTGTATTGAATAAAAGATGTATTATTTTTATTCAACTGTAATGGATAAAATATAAATTTGTGATGATTTATTTCAGGAATGTTAAGTTAAAAAAAAAATAAGATTACTGTATACAAGATGATTGAAATAATATGTGCATTGTATAGTGGATGATTTAATTGATATGTATATTGTATACATAATAATTGAATGAATTGTAGTTTTGCGGATGATTGACTTTATATTTGTATACTTGTCTACTGAATGATAGTATTTAAATGAGTGATTGAATTTAAATGGGTTGCATTTTGGGAAAACCAGGCTTAATGCATTTGTGCTAAGTGTCATCCCATTCTAGCATGTGCACGTTCTGCTTTTATATAATGTTTTAGTTAAAGGGGGTCTCTTCTAAACAAAAATACAGTCTAGGTGGAAAGTGTCGTCCCTGATTAGCCTTTGCGATTAGTGTGTGCGGACTGCACAGGCCAATCTGTGACGACACTTTACACACACGCATTCAGCCCAGTTTTCTCAAGCGAGTCTTATTAGATTACTTTATGTATGTGTAGAGAGGGCTGATATCTGGGGGAGCTGACAAGCAGGTGAAGTTCTGGAACTTTGAGCTGGTGGCTGATGAACAAAACCCAACAGCAAGGTAACCATAGCAACACATTTGTAGATTTTCAGTCTGTATCTCTAAAGATTTTAATGTCATAAATACTGACCTGTTATCGTATGCTTATACTTTCCAAGGGGAAATAACTCATCCGGAATTTTAACTGGGAATCCGCCACCTCAATACCGTAATACAGGCCAGGTTAAACATAGTGCAATGCAACCTAGCCAAAAATCGGTAACCAACCCTCAATATTCTTTCCGGATCAACCAGGTGTATACGTGTCTTTTACGGCTCTGAATTAAAATATTGTTTTTCACTTGGTTGATTGGGGTTTTGAAAAGATAAATTGTGTTATTTATCTTTTTATTTCTCATTCGGATTAATTTGTGTGGATTTAATGGATTTTGTTTCATTTGTAAAAGGTAAGCCATGCTTGTTTTTATCGAACAATGGTTTATTTCTACCATGCTGGGTGTTTTCAGGCGCGAACGACCACGTGCAAAACGTGCTCTTCTAATACATTGCTAGAACGTGCAAAGCATGTTCTTCTAATGTGTTACGAGATCGTGCAAAGCGTGTTCTTCTATTGACAGATTGTTTATCATTTGCCATTGTGTGCAATAATGATTTTAACGTTCCGTATGACAATCTAATTGATCGTCATTTTATTTTTCATCTGTTTTGAATTAAACTTTTGTTTAATTTATGATCTACGGCAGTATTATTATAATTTTCATTATGGTCAAATAATGATTTTATGTGCCGTATGATAATCTGGTCTGTGACCAGTTTATGGTTGAATATGCTTTGCACTTGTTTTTCATATATTCGACTACATGATGGTCGCAGAAACAAGAGTGGATAAATACCCGGTGACTTCGCAGATCATGGATGATAGTTGCAGTATCAGTCACCGGGTATCGGGCACGATCGCGACCGTACTATGCTAAGTCTCTTAGACAGTAGGTCAACATCAGACCATATGGCGACACCCGTCAGCCGGTCTTTGCCCGATGGCATTGGTCAAGGACATCGACCAATGCCGGACGATTTGGCATCCCCCATACGGTCATTATCCGGTGACAACACTGGTCTTGATATGACCGGTACGTCACCGGGGACGTTGATCACGGACCATTGATCGACGTCTGACCGGCCGGTCCGGTCACCGGTCATGTCACCGGTCCGGTCATTGATCACCGGTCCGGTCACCGGTCATGCCACCGGTCCGGTCACCGGTCATGTCACCGGTCCGGTCACCGGTCATGTCACCGGTCCGGTCCGGTCACCGGTCCGGTCATTGATCACCGGTCATGTCACCGGTCCGGTCCGGTCACCGGTCATGTCACCGGTCCGGTCATGTCACCGGTCCGGTCATGTCACTTGTCCGGTCCTGTCATTGATCACCGCTCCGGTCACTGGTCAACAGTCATCAGTTAGGCATGCCACCGATAACACCAGTCACCGGTCAAGAAGAAGAACTCGGTCTTCTTCATTGAATTATTCTCCTATTCTTCGTTGAATACATCGTCTTCATCAAGGATTAGACATCGGACACGCTCTTCTTCGTCGAGCAGTTCTCATCGTCGCGGCTCTCGTAAGCGATCACGTCGTCACTCACGGAGACGTTATTCTAGAAGATCTCGGTCTCATCGCAGCCGATCCACATCTCGGCCGATCCAGATCTCGACATCGCAGGAAACGAGGACGTCGTCAACCTTCACGTAGACATCAGCGGACTGCATTGAGCACCACTGGATAGTTATCGAACATACCTCTCCTTCATTGAGCAGTTCTCGGCGTTGATACGCTCGTAAGCGATCATGTCAATGCTCACGGAGACAATATTGTAGAAGACAATATTTCCAGCGTAGCCGAACAATATTTCGGCATCGAAGTTATATGGATGTCGCCACTTCTCACGTAGGCGTTAATGAACCTACTGGTCATATCGACGTTCTCCATTTTATTCCTTTAGGAATATCATGTCTCCATTCCACGTGTGATGGTTCTTCTTATGGCATCCACACATGTTGCAGTCACCGAGTCGTAGTTGTATACGAACACTAGTTCGTTTAACATTCAGGCTTCGGGATAAGCTGTTCTTTTCTCCACTACGACTACAAGGACACTTATGCCTATTAATACTGATAATCTACCGTTGTTTTCCGGTTAACATTATCAGATGACTTCGTGGATGGTCATTCTTCTGCACCAGATATTTCCATTCTGACGCAGTTATATTATACCGGTCCCGATCACCGGACATCGGTCACCATTCATCGGTCATATCACCGATCACTGATCACCGGTCAGAATAAGTGATGTCTCATCGCCATCAGATTGGATTTTTTGGCATGATCTTCTTTTCCGAGCAGTGCTTGACATTGATAACAGACCATATGGATTCCACCATTTTTCGGTCTTTAACTGGTAACGTCACCGGTCATATTATGACTGGTCCGTTCACTGGGCTACAGTTACCGGTCATTGACCGGTCCGGTTCGGTCACCACTTACCAATTACCGGTATTCCACTGTGTTTTCATCGGTCAATTTTTAGTATCACGGGTATCGTCTACATTACATAGTTGTATACCCCTGGCTATGATTGTATTGAATACTATATTTTATGGATTCAACAATCTACATGACTTTTTGTGTTTTTCAATACTGATGTTCTACTGGCGACGGTTACCAAATCATGCTATATCTGTTATTTGTACTTCTATCTCAACCGGCTACATGCAGACTACTGGTCTTGCAGATAGATCGGCTGAAGTGGGCTCGGAGACTAGCATTGAGGTCGAACATTACTATTTGACCACTATTAATTTATGTTAGAGACCCGAAGGATGAATTGTTTTAACCGCCTTTACCTGTCGGCTACAGACTTTGCAGTCAGTGTCACGGAACAGTTGGGACACATTAATGACGCTAGCAGGATTAGCAAGACGACATTTGTATCGACTTCTGCTTTTCTATTGCTCCTACGGCAGTGCATATTTTCAAGCTACTGGAATCAACAAGAGTTCTGATACATAGGATTGCCTATCAGATTGACCGCATAGCGGCTACAGTCTTGTAGATGGCTTAGGACCTATTGAACTCAGATCTTAGATCCTAGGATCTGGAGGGACCTCATCTTAAAGTTATTCTTCTATTACACTTCTGGCCATAACAGGCCGTCTTCCTATAACTGGTCGTATTCCTTTCGGAATTCGTCCCGGTTAGAAGTCTTGAAGTAAATGGATTAATCAAGTCAGAATTTAAGACTTCCATGCATTCTACCGGCAAGCGTGGACCCGCTTAAGGTTACCCCTAGGGTTTTCACCTTTTTCTGCCATCACACCTCCGATTCCGGAGGTACCACTATCAATCATATTTCCGTACTTCGCAAATCGATGACTTCGCGACCTGTATTATCCAGGATTTTAAAGGCGCCTGTTATTGGTTCAAGATGAGGCTATATTCTGTAGATAGGTCATAAACTTATAAGTGTTAAACACTGTCCTATTGTACCAATTTTCAAGTGTGTTTGGAGTGGGAAAGTTCGGCTTGCCGTGGTTTCTTTGCCCACCCATCCTTGACAAATGGTTCCGGTCACCGGTCAGTATTTACCGGTCCGGTCACCGGTCCTTCTGCTGAGACGTCTTTTCTTACGTCCGTTTCAGCTTAATTTTTAAGATAATTGTATTAATCTCGGGATTATTTAATGACACAGATTTCCATCTTTTTGTCATTATTTACCACTATTCAGTGGTGTCTAGACTAGAAGATTATCTTGGCAAGAATATAGTTTATTCTACCACAACCTTCCTTACATCTTATACAGATGTGAGCAGAGAAGGTTATGGACGATCACATAGAACAACGTATCTTGATTTTCTCAATTATGTGGTATCCTAACGAATATCACCTGCACATCTAAATCTTGAAAAGCGAAAATTCTTTTTAGCTGTTTTTCATTTACAACACATTTTCACGATTCCTTTGTGATGGTTTCAACTATCACACATCGGTCGTGGTTTACTTACAGACACGGAGGGGATCATATTATCACTCCTTGTAACTGGAAATCAGGAACTTATTCGTTCTTTGCAAGAACAACAAATTTTCTCTTTCGTCCTTCTCATACCAGTTCGTCTCAACGCCCTGTTGGACGTTTTGTCCTGCAGTTCTTTCTTTCGAATTATTTTTCCGTTGGGTTCAATAATGTAATTGCGCATGCGCGGCAGTGAAGTTGCAGACGAGTTGCATGGTGTACATAGTATATCAAAGAATGTTGTTTATCATCAAACGCTAGTTATTAGCGTTATGCGATCGTATATCGCAGTGTATACCGGTATGCTGAACAACGTCAATAATGCAGTTCACAGAAATCGATCTAGCAGGGTGTGCGATTGTTATACATTCGTCCATTGACATAAACTGGAATATCTTGCCTTCTTGGTGAGTTTTTGCAATAACTGAGTTTTTGCCATAATTTTATGAAATATACTTAATGAACCACGGGATTATGGTTCTACGACCTTTTAAGTCTCCTGTACAATTATTTTCAGGAAACTTCTTCACAGGTCAAATATCATATCTCACTGACACATTTTTTACTGATCCAAACATGTGCCACTACATGTCTGGCCATTAATAACTTTTAGTTATCTCTACAGAAGAACGTTTTTCTGTTAGAGTTTCAATCCTTGTTACTTGTGCAAGGATAATTCCATCAGAACTGTATAAAGGTTCTATGGAAATTCATTTTTTACTGGGTAATTGAGAGCATAGTTATTACCTTAATCACTCTGCTAGATACATAGAGGTTTTTCTCATCTTTTTCTTGATGATAAGAAATTTGTTCTTTTCTTCATCAAAGGATAGAGATTATGCTTTCGTTTACCTTGTTTTGTGTAAGTCATTGCAACTCTGTGCTGTCTTACCTATTTTGGAACTGATCCAAACTATGGAACGTCAACACTATGTTTTTCGTTCCTTTACCTTCTTAAGCGGTTTTGACTTGTGTAACATGTTGGGATGCTTAATGAGCTCCCTATGAACCTTTTTCATCAGGCTTATTAACAATTCCAATATAATTTTAAGACGGTTTTCCTTCTTATTATGGCTTTTACCATACGGAGAAGTGAAATTCATGCTTTTTCTGTTGAATACGACCGATTCCAGTTGGATCTATTGTCGTTTTCACTTTGTTGTGTCAGCCAGGATTCCTTGCTTAATATCAAGTCCTCTATATGGCTTCTACCTTCAAGTTTTTAAGTTTTCTTAAACTGGTCGTCATGAAGATGAGGATAAACTTCTTTGGGCAATCAGGGCTTTGAAGTTCTATCTCAGCAGTGTTAGTCAGAAGTCCATTCGAGGTTCTCAAAGAAACTCTTCATTTCCCCAAAAAGGGGGGGGGAGATGTGTCTGCGGCTTCTATTTCTCGGGGTTAGACCTCGACTAAGGAAAGTTAATCTTATCCTATCTAAGGATTCATTCCTTTTTAGGATCTGACCGCATGAATTAAGAGCTCTGTCTGTTTTGTGGGCATATATTAATCACACCCCACTTTTTGACGTGCTCTAAGCTGTTTACTGGAGGAATCCGACCACCTTGTCATCTTTTTATCTTCGTTTTCTGAAGTGCCAACAATACAATTTGTATACGTTTGGGCTTGTTGTGGTTTCACTAACGGTAGTGTCTTCTTTACGACATAGACATATTACGCTGTCAGAGAAGTCATAATTAATACCGTTTTAACGAAGATTACTTGATATCATTAGCTGATAACCCTGTTTATGGGTTCTACTGTGTTGGGAAAATATATACGAACCTTCCCACCGCAGCTGCAAAATCAGCATACGATAACAGGTCAGTATTTATGACATTAAAACAAATTTTTTAAATAAAATTCATTTTAATTATTAAATATTTACCTGTTATCGGTAAGTCCCACCTCCCACCCCGCTATTCGATTAATATTTTTGTATATATATTGAAAGAATATTGAGGGTTGGTTACCGATTTTTGGCTAGGTTGCATTGCACTATGTTTAACCTGGCCTGTATTACGGTATTGAGGTGGCGGATTCCCAGTTAAAATTCCGGATGAGTTATTTCCCCTTGGAAAGTATAAGCATACGATAACAGGTAAGTATTTAATAATTAAAATAAATTTTATTTAAAAAAAAAATGTTTTTGTAAATTAAATATATTCTTGTTTTTGCCCTGTAAGGTATTCCTCATGAAAATTCTTCCCATGAAAGAATTTAGCCTCATGCAGCAAGGAGTGAGAATATGTCCTGTATCATATTGAATGCCTACCATCTTAAAATACCAATGAAAAAATCATGTTCTAAAATAAGCAAAAGGATAAGGCTTAAGTTCGTAAATTGGGTTTATATGCTATCAATTATGGTGTCTATAATCAGATGTAGTAATGTCATTAAAAATTGTTATTCCATTGCCATTGTACATTATAATACCATGAGTACTAGTATGTTCATCCATGTCAGCAAACAGTTGAGCCTGGCCCACATGCGCACCCTACAGATGGATGAGGACGTGCTGTGTGTGCGGTGTAGCCCTGACCAAAGGCTGCTGGCCGTCTCCCTGCTAGACAACACTGTCAAGGTGTTCTTCCTTGACACTCTCAAGGTACACCTGTGTATTGCATAGACCAACTCAAGGTACACCTGTTTATTGCATAGACAATCTCAAGGTACACCTGCTTATTGCATAGACAAACTCAAGGTACACCTGTGTATTGCATAGACCAACTCAAGGTACACCTGTGTATTGCATAGACCAACTCAAGGAACACCTGTTTATTGCATAGACCAACTCAAAGTACACCTGTGTATTTCAAACTCAAGGTACACCTGTTTATTGCATAGACCAACTCAAGGTACACCTGTTTATTGCATAGACCAACTCAAGGTACACCTGTTTATTGCATAGACCAACTCAAGGTACACCTGTTTATTGCATAGACCAACTCAAGGTACACCTGTTTATTGCATAGACCAACTCAAGGTACACCTGTTTAATGCATAGACCAACTCAAGGTACACCTGTGTATTGAATAGACAAACTCAAGGTACACCTGTTTATTGCATAGACCAACTCTAAGGTACACCTGTTTATTGCATAGACCAACTCAAGGTACACCTGTTTATTGCATAGACCAACTCAAGGTACACATGTTTATTGCATAGACCAACTCAAGGTACACCTGTTTATTGCATAGACCAACTCAAGGTACACCTGTTTATTGCATAGACCAACTCAAGGTACACCTGTTTATTGCATAAACCAACTCAAGGTACACCTGTTTATTGTATAGACCAACTCAAGGTACACCCTGTTTATTGCATAGACCAACTCAAGGTACACCTGTGTATTGCATAGATCAACTCAAGGTACACCTGTGTATTGCATAGACAAACTCAAGATACACCTGTGTATTGCATAGACCAACTCAAGGTACACCTGCTTATTTACATCTGCCAACCTCGACTTTTTCTGTAATTAGCTTAAACCTGACTCACTCAAGGTACCACTGCTTATTGACGTCTGCCAACCTTGACCGGTCTTGTCCTGTAATTATCTAGAAGCTGACATACTCATTGTATGCCTGTTCATAGCCAGAGCATTGTGCTCCCTGTCTGGACTCAAGCACAGACCAGCTTGATATCACGGCGAGCGCTATCCCAGTTGAGCTATCCAGGACGGCACACAAGCTTCCTCCATCAGTGACCATGTTCAGGCCTTGACACGGTCATCTTCCTATCAAGTGTTGTCTTGTTTTGTCAGCATCTTTCTGATACTTTTTACTGACAATATATAACTCACTTGATTATTTCTCCAAGCAACCTATAGTTATATATTTTAGCTGCCAAACATAAGTATTGTGAATGATAAATAAATAACAGTTTGTTCGTTTGGTAAAAGAAAACAAATATTGATTTTCTTGAGGTTGACCCTGCGTTTTGGTCAACCCTCAACAAACTCTGTCAATTTTTGGCTAAAGCCCTAGTTGTCAGTGTTGGCTTCGGGATGACAAATGCACTGTCACCCTCAAGGAAGTCAATCTTTATAGAAAATTTCATTAATTACTTAAACACATATTATAATAATTTGCTATGATCAGCTGAGGTCCGAAATGGTTTTTTAAAGAGCCGTTTTCTGGGAAAACTGGGCTAAATGCGTGTGTGTAAAGTGTGATCCAAGATTAGCTTGTACTGACAGAGACTTTATTTGAACACAAAATTCCATACAAGTGCCAAGTGTTGACCTTGATTAGACTGCACACTTATGGCACATTTTAATTTTAACAGGATTTTCCTTTAAACTGGCTTAAATGTGAATGGGTCAATTTTTTTGTTCACCAGCAATTTGAAAACTTAATAATAAAGGATATATTTTAATATGTTATTGTGTCAACTTATTTCCTTCGATAAATTTTTATGTATTTCTATAAAAATTCATACATTGCTGCATAAATTATAACTTTTTCAATAAAGAATGTCAATATATCTTTGTTTTAATATTATTTTACACTCAGAATAAATAGTTTTGCTATTAAAATTATTACATTACTGCAGAGAGTATTGTCGCTTCATAATGCATATAAAAGTCTGCCATATGAATCATCACTCTTTCCTTGTATTGCTCCGCAGTTCTTCCTGTCCCTGTACGGCCACAAGCTGCCTGTGTTATGCATGGACATATCAGCTGACAGTACCCTCCTTGTGTCGGGGTCAGCCGACAGGAACATCAAGATCTGGGGCCTCGACTTTGGGGACTGTCACAAATCTATATTTGCCCATGACGACAGGTATACTATTCACATGCTGTACAAGTTGATTGTATGAAAATTGTCATAAAAACAGTCTTATATCAGTCTGATCTTCCTTTAGACAGCAAACAAAATTGGTATTGAAAAATGACTCATGCAAACTCATATAGATGTTTTAATTAAGGGGCAGCATAGAAACATACAGTTCTCATTGTAATTTTACAAATTTAATTAAAAGTGAAATAATATTTTGCATTTCATTATTAAACAACTCTTTGTTTAATTCCCCGTGCATTAGAACAGCCAAATAGTTTTTTGTTATGAATAAACATTGTTTTATCAAAATTTATTTCTTATATCTAATTAGGATACACAAACTGCTATGTAAAATTTGCCATCGATGGTGTCAATCATTGACTTTGCATTTTAATATCATAAATACGTTACCTGTTATCTCTAGCTTACCCCTTTCCAAGGGAGTTATTTCATCCGGAAAATATTCAAGCGCTGGGAATCGTCCACCTCTATAAGAATCCAAATCAGGTTAAACATAGTACAATGCAACCTAACAGGAAATCAAGAACCACAACTCATCTTTCCTTTCCGGATAAAACCATGTGCACGCCTATTTTAGGCTCAGGACTTATGTGTTCTTTTCACTGTGTTTTTGGCGGAGTTTAAAAGGATAAAGTTTATTTATCTTTTATTTGTATCATTCGGTTTATATTTCTATACTTTTTGTTGCAGTAATTGTCATATTTCTGCTTTTGCTGGGTTTCTTTGTTTGCATCGTCGCTCATGTACATGACGTCATGAGCACGTGAACCACGAGGAATTCGTGCCTATTCCCCAATAAGTAATTGAGGTCAATTGGACAGCGTTCTTTGTGTTTACATTTTGTGGTTTAACTTTTTATTTGAATTTATAATCATTAATTTGTTTTTTGTAGGTTTTTTCTGTTTCTTTTATTTCAGAATGAACTTACAGGATAGAGGTTCTTGTGGTCATATCAAAGCAAGGTGGGATTCCCACGATACTTGCTTGGCATGTACCGGTTGCACATTTAATAACAAATGTGCGGTTTGCGATTTGTGGGCTTACGACGTATGGACAAAAGCAGGTCGCCGGAGGACGTCGATCAGCCGCAAACGCAACGAACCTCCATCTGACGTTGATTACCCGGTGACTCCACTGGTCAAGGATGACCAGCGGTTTTGTCAGTCACCGGGTACCGGGCAAGATGGTGTTGTTGTCAGTCGATCGTCATCAGATCTTATGACTCACACCATGCATACCGGCGACATTGATCATGGAACGACTGGATCAATGTCAGACCACATGGCAGCCGCCATTCTACGGTCTTTGTCCGGTGACGTAACCGGTCATAATATGACCGGCCGGTCACCGGTCCGGTCCGGTCACCGGTCATGTCACCGGTCCGGTCCGGTCATGTCACCGGTCCGGTCCGGTCACCGGTCCGGTCCGGTCATTGATCACCGGTCCGGTCCGGTCACCGGTCCGGTCCGGTCACCGGTCAACAGTCATCAGTTGGGCCTGCCACCGATAACACCAATCGCCGGTCAAGAAGAACTAGGTCTTCATCATCGGCGTATTCTTCTACATCCGATTCGTCGTCGAATACATCGTCTTCATCAAGGAGTGGACATCGGACACGCTCTTCTTCGTCGAGCAGTTATCATCGTCGCGGCGCTCATAAGCGATCACGTCGTCACTCACGGAGACGGTATTCCAAAAAATCTCGATCACATCGCAGCCGATCCACATCTCGACAGCGCAGCCGATCCAGATCTCGACATTGCAGGAAACGAGGACGTCGGCAACGTTCACGTAGACAGCATCGGACTTACCATACGTATAGTCGTTCACCATCGTGTTCCGTTATGGAATCGCATGTTTCCATGCCAAATGTGTCGGTTCCAACGTTGACTGCCACACGTATTGCATCTTCAGGAGCTCATCTCACTACTACGGCGTCAGTGTCAACACCACGGGTATCATCTACAGTATCTAGTCGTGTACCCCCTACAGCTACCCTGTCGAATCCTGATACACTATGGATACAGAATTCAGCGGGACATTTTGTACCGGTCAATGCTGATAATTTACCTTCTTCCGGTTTACATTATCAGTTTACTGACGTCGGGGATGATCATTCGCTGTTACCAGACAATTACAATCCGGTACAAGATATTCTCACTTCTGTTCCTGCTGATTCTATACAAACCGCTGGTGTTGTAGAGAGTGAGGCTGATTCAGATGCAGAATCTAATGTTGAGACGGATCAATATTTAGCTCCGATTGGTCAGATCTATGAACTGATGTTTCGTACTCTTGGTGAAGATTACTGTCCAAGACCTGCTGAACTGTCTTCAAATGCGACGATTTCTGTGACAGAACAACTTTTTCGTACATTTGATCCCAACAGGGTTATTAAGTCGACGGCTCGTCCTGACCCACGACTTCCCATTGGTTCTACTGTTCTATCTGTTCTTCAATCATTGGAATCAGCTAATAAGACTATTCCAAAACGAGGAGAAACATGGAAAATTCCTAAGGAACTAGCTGATCCAAAACACCAGGAAGGTAGTAAAAGTTACAAACCTCCTGTACCACATGCAACATCTGGGTTGGATTTTTCAAAACTTCCGGTTCTAGATCCGGACATAAGCAAGCTATCTCTTGTAATGCCAAGTGGTTCCAATTCAGTTTCTGTTCCGTTTTCAATGTTGGAAACTTGGGAAATGAGGGAACGTAGATCATTAGGTTTGACTAACCAAATTGACTTCATGCTAGCGACAATTTTACAAATGGTGTGTGATTGGTCGGAATCTGTTCCGGAGGAACTCCGTGATTTGTTAATTCATCTCTCACGGACCACACTGGCCTTATCTCACACTTCTGCTTCTTCAATGTCCGAGATGCTAAGGATTCGTAGAGATCTTATCCTTACTTCTTTACCTAAAGATTTTCTGTTGGAACCTGGTATGAACTCGCTCAGAACAGCTCCTCTCACATCAGGGTTTCTTTTTGGTGGAAGGATACAAGAAGCAATCACAGCTGACAAGGATGACCAACTTCATGCTTCTTTAGCTAGAAACAACTCTGGACAACGCCAAGGGGTCTTTAAGCATCCTGCTTCTAGGCTACCAGCAGTTCCAGCATTCAAGACTGCTAAGAGAAATAACCTTTTCTCTAAAAAGCCTTCTTTTAATCCACGGTCAGGTCCTAATAGGCAGTCTTCCTATAACAGACCTTCTTTGTCACACAAGTCTTCTAATAAAGATTCTGGGAAAAAGGGCAAACCCAAGCCGGGACAGAGGAATTTCAAACCTTCTACCGGCAGGGGCGCACCTCCTGCTTATCAGCCCTAGGTCTCTTCCCTTTCTACCGCCACAACCTCCGATGCCGGAAATACCTGTCGGGGCCAGACTTTTCCACTTCTCAAATCGATGGCTTCAAATTACTTCAGACGCATGGGTTCATTCTCTTGTGACAAAAGGCCTGACTTTTCAATTCGAAAAAAGGCCTCCACTTTCTCGCGTCCCTATAGAGCTGGTATCTCGGCATCCACATATTCCAGAGTCCATTCTCGGGCTCTTGGAAAAACAGGCGGTAGAAAGGGTTCAAGATCCTTATTCTCCAGGATTTTACAGTCGTCTTTTTCTTGTTCAAAAGAAAAATGGTTCCTGGAGACCAGTAATAGATTTAAGTGTTCAACATGTATCTCCTCAAACCAACTTTCAAAATGGAGACTCCTTCTTTCATACGGGAATCCATCAAACCCCTGCACTGGGGGGTGTCTTTGGATCTGGAAGATGCTTACTTCCATGTTCCTATACATCCCAACTACCGAAAGTACTTGCGATTCGCCTTTCAAGGCCAAGTCTACCAGTTCCGGTCTATGCCTTTCGGGTTGGCGACAGCCCCACGAGTTTTTACCAAACTAATGTCGGCAGTCGGATCACACCTCAGAGTTCACGGGATTATTCTTCTTCAGTATTTCGACGACTGGCTCTTACACCAGCTCGATCGTCAATTGCTTCTGTACAACCTAGAATTCTCTTGGAAGGAGCTCCTCTCGTTAGGGCTCCTTCTCAATGCAGACAAATCAGACCTCATTCCTTCACAGGACTTTACGTTTGTGGGAATGAATTTCTTGACCCACATCAATCGGGTCAGAGTTTCTATTCAACGTATATCAGACCTTCTGATGAAGGTCAACTGGGTTTTGTCCCAATCTCATATAACAGCTCAAGAATTCCTCTCTCTCAACGGTATCCTGAGCTCAGTAGCAGACTTTGTGCAGTTGGGACGTCTCTTCCTACGTCCTCTTCAGCACTATCTCTCAGCTTGTTGGAAATGGTCTCCAGGCAATCTATTAACACAGATTCCAATCCTTCCCTCCTTAAGGTCTCATCTTCAGTGGTGGCTAGACGAGGAGACTCTGTTGGCAGGAGTACCCCTTCTTCCCCCGCAACCGTCATTATATCTAATAACGGATGCGAGCAAGGAAGGGTGGGGTGCTCACCTGGAACCTCTCAGTCTGATAATTTCAGGGTTGTGGTCTCATCAGGAATCTCACCTTCATATCAACAATCTAGAAATGCGAGCAGTATTTCTAGCTGTATCTCATTTCCAATCACATCTTCGAGACTCTTGTGTGATGGTGTCAACAGACAACACATCTGTGGTGGCTTACATCCAGGCACAGGGGGGAACACATTCTCAATCCCTGTATCTGGAAACCAGAAAATTACTTGTTCTTTGCAAAACACTCAACATTCATCTGCTGGCAAAATATATACCAGGTCGCCTCAACGCCCTGGCGGATGGTTTGTCTCGCAAACACCAGTTACTTCCATCGGAGTGGACACTTCATCAAGAAGTGACCAACCAGATCTTTTTCAAGTTCGGTTATCCCCTGGTCGATCTATTTGCAACCAGACACAATCACAGACTTCCTCTGTATGTGAGTCCAGTTTACGATCCAGCAGCGTGGGCAATCGACGCGCTTTCGTTCGCATGGGACCAACTGGACGCTTACGCCTATCCCCCACCCATTCTAATTCCCCAAATATTGGGGAAAATCAGGGTGAGCTCTTGCAGGATACTCCTGATTGCCCCTTGGTGGCCCAGAAGATCTTGGTTCAACGATCTTCTCAGTCTCCTGTACGATTATCCCAGGAATCTTCCTCACAGGTCAGATCTTCTGTCTCAAAGCGGCAGACTACATGCGGACCCAAAAATGTTCCACTTACACGTCTGGCCGTTATCAGGCAATCTTTGCAGAAGAAATGTTTTTCTGTCAGGGCTTCAACCCTCGTTGCTTCGGCAAGGAGAAAATCCACCAGAGCAGTCTATGATGCTCGTTGGAAACTCTTCTCCAATTGGTGTTTTCGAGGGAAAATTAATCCCCTCAATCCCTCTGCTAGACGAATAGCGGATTTTCTCATTTATCTTTTTGATGATAAGAAACTTTCTCTTAGTTCCATCAAAGGATACAGATCTATGATTTCGCATACATTGGCTTTCACTAAGTCTTCACAAGTCTGTGCTGATCCAGCTATTTCAGAACTTGTTCGAGCTATGGAACTTAGTCGTCCTGTATCTCGTACACTTGCTCCTAAATGGGATTTAGCTTGTGTGCTTGGTTCCCTTATTAATGCTCCCTATGAACCTCTTGATCAGGCTTCATTACAATTCCTAACATGGAAGACCGTTTTCCTTCTTACTATGGCTTCAGCCAAACGGAGAAGTGAAATTCATGCTCTTTCTATCGAGGATAGTCATCTTCGTTTTGACTCTTCTGATGGTTCTGTTACATTGTTGTGTCAGTCAGGATTCCTTGCTAAAAATCAACTCCCCTCTATGGCTTCCAAACCCTTCAAAGTTCCAAGTCTATCTAGAACTTGTGGACATGAAGATGATGATAGACTCCTTTGCCCGGTCAGGGCTTTGAAGTTCTACCTTAAAAAGGTAAAGTCTATTCGAGGTTCTCGCAAGAGACTTTTCATTCCATTAAAAGGGGGGGGCGATGTGTCTGCGGCTTCTATTTCTCGTTGGATAGCCTCGACTATAAGGAAAGCTTATTCTTCTCTTTCATCGAGGGATTTATCCCTGTTTAAGATAAGACCGCATGAATTAAGAGCTCTTTCGGCTTCGTGGGCTTATATTAATCAGACCCCACTATCTGAAGTGCTTCAAGCTGCTTTCTGGAGGAATCCGACCACCTTCTCCTCTTTTTATCTTCGTTCTCTTGAGTGCCAACAAGACAATTTGTATAAGTTGGGTCCTCTTGTAGTGGCTCAAACTGTAGTTTTTTCTATGGCGTAAGTACACTGGTGCCATCCGAGAATTAAGTACTATACTGTACTAACAAAGATTATAAGAGGACTTGATTCTACTATCTCTGGCTGTAAACCCTCTATATGGGTTTTGCTGTGATGGGAAAAAATATGCGAACCTTCCCGCCGCAGCTGCAAAATCAGCTAGAGATAACAGGTAACGTATTTATGATATTAAAACAAATTTTCTTAAGTAAAATTCATTTTAATTATTAAATACTTACCTGTTATCGGTAAGTCCCACCTCCCACCCCGCTCATCGCCTTTTTATGTTTGCGTAAAGGAAAGATGAGTTGTGGTTCTTGATTTCCTGTTAGGTTGCATTGTACTATGTTTAACCTGATTTGGATTCTTATAGAGGTGGACGATTCCCAGCGCTTGAATATTTTCCGGATGAAATAACTCCCTTGGAAAGGGGTAAGCTAGAGATAACAGGTAAGTATTTAATAATTAAAATGAATTTTACTTAAGAAAATTTGTTTTAGTATAACGAGTATGAGTTTCATGGCATCAGTCATTAATTGATTCACTTCAGTGTCAAGTGTTTGCAGTTCATTGTCTCAACCATTGATAGTCTCATTTGAATGTTAAATGTTTGCAGTTAATTGTATCAGTCATTAATAGTATCATTTCAGTGTAAAATGTTTGCAGTTCATTTTTTCAATTATTGATAGTCTCATATGAAATAACATGTGTACAGTTCATGGCATCTGTCATTTATTGTCTCATTTCAGTGTGACGTGTGTACAGTTCATTGCATCAGTCAATAATTGTTTCATTTCAGTGTGACGTGTGTACAGTACATTGCATCAGTCAATAATAGTTTCATTTCAGTGTGACGTGTGTACAGTTCATTGCATCAGTCAATAATTGTTTCATTTCAGTGTGACGTGTGTACAGTTCATTGCATCAGTCAATAATTGTTTCATTTCAGTGTGACGTGTGTACAGTTCATTGCAAAGACTCATTTATTCTTCTCTGGTGGCAAAGATAACAAGATCAAAGAGTGGGACGCAGACAAGTTTGAACATATCATAACCCTTGAGGTAAAGCCGTATGTATAACAGGAGCCTTTGAGCCCTGCACTGGGAAAATTGGGCTTATTCCTGTGCTTAAGGTGTCATCTCGGATCAGCCTGTGCATTCCGCACTGACTAATCTGATACGATGCTTTTCACATAGACTGGATTTCTGTTTAGAAGAGATTTTATTTAAACAAAAAAAAATACGAAGAAAACAAAAGAGTGTCTTCTCTGATAAGCCTGTATGGGCTGCACAGGCTAATCTGAGACTGCACTTAACGCACATTTATTAAGTCCGGTTTACCCTGAGTATGTCTTATATGGATTATGTCACTGAGTAATACTATGTGCATGTTATGGTAGTGCAGTGGCTCCATTGTCAGTCATCAATAGACCAGTTATTTGGCCACTCAAGTCCTACTCATACAGGGTGCCCATGTAATCTGACTGTGACCTTTTTGCATGATTGTTTTAAAATATTGTTACTATCAATATATTGGTTTCTATACATGAATCAAGTGAAGTAGATGAAAGTGTGAAATAGTGGCATAATATTATTAAACTATAAAACTGATGCAAACATAGAACTGAGTATGAATATTGTAAACAAATAAATATACTTGTGAAGTTAACAAATTTTGGGTTTTTATAAAGTTTTCTTGAGTTACGGGTAATGATTGATGTTTCTCTCAGATTTATATAAAACTGAAAAATCTGAGAAAACCCGTAATATTCCAGTGCTTAGATTTTGGGTTAGATTCGGTGCTGGAATTGGAATATCAATTAGCATGAGCCCTCAAGTGATTGGCCTCTTAAATTTGTGATGAGCCATTTGATTTTCAAAGAAAACTCTTATATTGTCCTTTGAGAAATTACTGACAGAATAAATGTTGGCAAGTGTTTAAACAATATTTTTTTATAACAAGTTTTTAATGTAGTGTTTTGTTGCAGGGTCACCACGGTCAGGTCTGGTGCCTTACTGTCAGTCCGAGCGGTAATGTGCTGGCCACAGCGTCCCATGACAAATCCCTGCGCCTCTGGCAGAAGACTCATGAGCCCCTCATACTGCAAGAGGAACGGGAAATGGTAGGCAGACCAACTAATTAGCTGTTCAACATCATTTGTAGGCTTTCTTTCTGTTCAACTGTGAAACATCCCTAGTCTAATATCGTATGTAGTATCAAATCACCCATTTGATGCAAGAAGGTACCATGTGACATTGTAATAAGAAGGCACATGGAACCATTTTGCACCAATGGGACGTACTATTGACATCAAAATTCTAAATGTGTATTAAAACATGAAAGCAGCTTGCTGTCAATTTTTATATTATTTCTTACATTTATAGCATGTATTGTGTTAATATATGAGCCAAGCTCTGGGGAAAAAGGGGCATAATGCATGTACATAAAGTGTCATCCAAGATTAGCCTATGCAGTCTGCACAGGCTAATCAGGACCAACTCTATGCCTTTACTGGATTATCATTAAAAAGAGACCACCTTAAAAAAAATGTCGTGAAGGCAGAGAGTGTCGTCCCTGATTAGCCTGTGCAGACTGCACAGGTATATCTGGGACAACACTTTATGCACATGCATTTAAAGTCATTTTTCTCAGAGCGATGCTAATATATGTGTATATGTCTGTTGCAGGAGAGGGAGAAGGAGTTTGAGAACACATTGGGACAGGAAGGAGAGGCTGTGGTAACTATGGAAACCGGGGGTTCTTCTTGGGGTTAATCAGTTTACCCTTTCCGCTCTGAAACAAAATGAAAATGGCTATATGAAACCAGCATAAAACCGGAACAGCCTGAAAGTAACTGGCATATTGTTCAGGTTTTATGCTGTTTGCTGCTCATCAATAAATTTGGTTTGAAAATGAAGCCTTTAAAATTTGAATAAAGTATGAAAGGTCTATAATTTGATTTTCTTAGGGACAACAAACGCATCAAAATGCTTATATGAGTGGGGAAGGGGGGTTATCAAAATGTTGGCATATAATTCATCCATATTATGTCATTTATATATATTGACAAGTATGTTTAGAGTTGTTGTGTTTTTTTAAGCAAACAATGTCAACAAATTTATTAGCATCTATGATAAAATTCAAAGTGCAATATTTTGAAAGGAATGGTTGTGCAAAATTATGCTTTACCTGCTTGATGATCATATTTTTTTTACATTTTAATTGAATGTTTAACCACAGTTTGTATTTTCGTCTCTGTTGAATTTTTATCCCCCCACAAACGAAATTTAGGGGGTACATAGGAGTGGGCTTGTCTGTCTGTCGGTCGGTTGGTCAGACGGTCTATCGGTTCGTATTTAGTGTCCGCTCTCTAATTCAAGTTGTTTTCATCCGATCTTCACCAAACTTGGTCAGATGTTGTATCTAGATGATGTCTAGGTCAAGTTCGATATGGATCATGCCGGGTTAAAAACTAGGTCACGAGGTCACTTAGTGCGTTTTAAACATTCAGCATGGTTTCCGCTGTTTTATTTGAAGACAACATGCAAGATATTCTGTGTCAATGCGGCATGTGGGGGTATTCGTCACGTCTGTGACAAAGCTCTAATTTGTTTTGATGTGCTACAGATGTTTTTTCGATTGTATGTGCCTCATTTTGGAAAACATGGGCTAAATGCAAGTGCGTAAAGTGTCAACATAGGCTAGCTTGTGCATTCTGCACAGGTTAATCAAGAACGACACTTTTCACTTTTATGGAATTTTTCGTTTAAAGAAAATCACTTCTAAATGAAAGTCCATTCTGGGCGTAAAGTGTTGTCCCTGATAAGCCTGTGCAGACTGCACAGGCTAATGTAGGACAACACTTTAAGCACATGCATTAAGCCCAGAAATCACATGTGTTTATCAATACAAAAAATACAACAGACGCACACAAAATACCAACTGTGGTCAACCATTAAATTACATGTTCCAGGTTCCAGGGGAAACAAACACAGAGACGGGACTGGCTGGCAAGAAGTCTGTGGAAACTGTGAAAGCAGTAAGTTAACGTTTGATATGTGCTGCATTGTTGTAATATAGTATGCATTAAATATATTCCTGATTATGCTGTTCATGTTGTTAGTGAGATTTAACAGTATGTCACATCCCATAGAGGATGAAACAACATTTTGTTAATATTTGTTCAATTTGGAAAGTTCTGTTATCTTTATATTTTGTGACATGAGGAGAAACGTTTATGTTAGGAATAAAATACACATTCTATGATTCGTTAGCACAGATGGCCTAGTTTTTTTAGCGCTAGACTTTTACTCCAAGGGTCAGTGGTTTACTGTAGATTACTTTTTTTTTCTTTCTTTAAAGCGGGTATATACGATTTTGTCAAATATTTATGAATTCATATAAACTGTGTAAAAAAACTTATTATATATATATTTCAATGTAAATTAAAATAAAAGTTAAGAAGAACATGTGTCGAAAAATGCGAAATAAGCCAGATATTTAATTCTGAAATTGAAAACGGCTGTACAGCCGAATTCGCCAGCTTGTATACCATACATGTATGATGTGCATCTAAACTTACGAGGGGTGTTCCAGAAGTTCGTGGATTTTCGCTATAACTTTCATTTGGTAACATAAATGGACAAACAAATAGCATATTAAGAATATTTCGTCCTTTCCAAATCTACTCTCCAAATATCATGGAAATACATAAAACAATAAATATATATCAGAGATTTAAACATGTGCACAATGCGCACACCGACGCACGTGTAACGTTTTTGTTCAACGTCAATGACGTTATGAAGTTAACAACTGTCAAATCTTTTCCACATAATCACCTCCAACGCGATTGCACTTGATGTGTCGGGAAATCCACTTGTCAAAAGTGTCTCTATACCAGTCAGCCTCAAAAGTTGACACGATTCGCTTTGCTGCAACTGTAAGTTCCTGTTTACTTGCAAAGCGAATACCGTGCAACTGTGATTTAACTTCTGGGAAGACGCGGAAGTCCATAGGGCCCAAATCCGGGCTGTAAGGAGGACTTAGGCGCTGTAACGTGAAATTTGCCGTAAATTCTGTTTATCAACGGCATTTAAACCAAATTTAAATTCGCGTAACGCTCATACTTATAATAAAATACACGGGTGCGCCGCATGTCGTTACTGAGGTCTCTATGGCAACGCGTTTCAAACGCGCTTTATGGAATTCATGCATTTTTAGCTTATATATAAAGTCCGTGATAATTGGTTTGTATAATATGTAAATTTCATTGACTTTTACCAGCAAACTAATAAGTTATAGCGAAAATCCACGAACTTCTGGAACACCCCTCGTAGTTTAACAGTTTATAATACAAAGACGAATGCTTCGGTTATTGTAGGAAAATATGTACGTCACTATCGGCTCGGGGCGCTAATTTGTCTTAGCTGCATTTTATGAAATTCGGCTTTAATGTATAATTTTTCTTGCCTATTTTGTGTTATTGTAACATATTTTATCAATATATTACAATTAAACACATATAAAAAATCGTATATACCCGCTTTAATTTTATTTTTGTTTTATACTTTAACTATTTAGATCCAATGTTTACATTTATCAATTTAAGGCATTACATGACAACATTCAAAACATGCAAAAATCTGTGAAACGGTCCCTTTAAGCAGTCCAGAAATCTATTGTCCTTACAGCGTAGTATATAGGTATCCACACTAAACATGTGAGATAATTGTTAAAAAACTGTTTTTGCAAACATCTTTAGGCAGAAAGTGGCGTCCCTGACTAACCTGTGCAGACTGCACAGGCTCATCTGGGATGACGCTTTAAGCACATACATTAAGCCTTGTTTTCCCAGAGGAAGGCTCATATGTTTTCCTTGTTGTTTACAGGCTGAGAGACTGATGGAAGCCATCGATGTGTACAAGGAAGAGAAATACAAGTGGTCAGTCTACCGCCTGGAGGCGCAGTCAGGCAGAAAGGTAGTATGAATAAGCTGTATGGATATTATTTAAGAGTTGATATGAAATATAGCATGCGTTCATGTTCATACAAGCAAATGAGCGGCTATGAGTAAACGGTGCTTAAATAATGCATCTGGGTCAAGTGTGATGGCTGAATTCACAGGCTAACCTGGCACCACACTTTATGCGCTTGCATTAAGCCCTGTTTTCCCAGAGCGATCTATTACCTCTAAATAAGGTTGGTACATACACTTAAAATCCCCTTTAAAAGTACATGTTTAACTGCTTGTTATTTAGGTTGATTAAAATTGTGGGTTTTTCATCTGTCTGTAAACAGTTTATGGTTACAATTCACTGCAATTTAATCAATAGGTCATAAGCCAGATGCTTAAATATTCATGCCTCAAAATTGTTCAGAGTTCTTAAAATAGTTGTAAAATAACGATACACATTTTGTATGCATTTGAATTGATCTTAAATTGCTTTTGTGTTGGATTGTCCAAGCCATGCTTTAGAACCTCAAGGAATTGTTTATTGGGCAGTAAACATTATTATTTTGATTCTTACATGTTTTGTTTAATATTTGTGTGATATGATGGAAGTTTGCTTGGCTAACAAGATTTTAACATTATTTTTTTCTTCTACGGTAATATTGGCAAGTAACAAGTAATCAGGTTTTATAAAAATCGTTTAATCAAGTACAACTACCTTCTACGTGTGTATGCCTTTCAGATTTCAGAACCGGACCCACATCCTATGATGCAGGCATTCAATGCCCCAACTCCAGAGAAATATGTGCAGCTTGTGTTGCGGAAGGTGAAATCCAGGTGTGTGCACCAGATTATTTATTGTTCAACATATGATTAATTGATCACAAGATGATTAGTTGTGTACCAGATGATTAATTGACCACCAGATGATTAATTGATCATCAGATGATTAATTGATTACCATATGATTAATTGATCACCAGATCAATAATTGATCACCAGATGATTAATTGTTCACCGATGATTAATTGTGCACCAGATGATTAATAGTGCTTTTGTCAATAGCTGCGTTAATGTAAAGGAAGTTTAATAAAAAGAAACTATGAAATTTGATCAAATTTATATAAACACACAATTATTATCTTTACTGAGGAATATATAATAGTGAAAATGTCAAACATAGATATTAAACAATTTTAAATTATCTTGTTTGGCATAGTTTTCCACCCTAATACATGTGCAGACCCTGAGGATGTATGAGTTGCCTTAGAAAAACTATGGGACCAGCTTTACTTTAAGGGACCAAGTCTCTGCGAAATCCCCAAACCATTATTCTCCACAAGGGTTGTAAATGTTTAACTGTTACCAACCACAAGGGCTGTGAAATAAGTTTTAGACCTTGTGCAGTTTTACTGGCTTTGTCCCAGTGCTTGCAGACTTTGACGGGCACTGAGGGCTGTTGGCCAGTGGTCTACTGCTCATTTCAATCTCTGATATATTATAATTATTGGATAGCAAATCTGTTTACATGTATGCTAGTTTTTATTACAATTATTAACGGATAACAAAAGATTGTACTTAGGTTTCTATGGCAATTACAAACAGTAAATAAAATGTTTTATGCTGATTGCTATGGCATTGATAAACAGAAAATAAAACATATGCCAGTTTGTTATAACAATGATAAACAGATAATAAAACTTTTCATGCTGGTTGTTATCATGATGATAAACTTATAACATGCTATGAAAATGGTAAACAAGTAATAAAACGTTGCATGCTCGTTACTATGGCAATGATAAACAGATGACAAAACACTTTATGCTAGTTGCTATGACGATTTCAGCGAACTAGAGGAGGCATTGCTGGTGCTTCCGTTCCAGTACGTGATAGAGCTGCTCAAACTGCTTGACGAGTTCATCACCGCAGGCTGGGATGTGGAACTCAACTGTAGATGCCTGTTCTTTCTGCTAAGGTAGGCATGTGCGTAAAGTGTCGTCCCAAATTAGGCTGTGCAGTCAGCACATACTTATCAAGGACAGCAATTTCCACAATGGATTTTCATTACAAAGAGACTTCCTTTAAAGCCAAAAGTGTAAATCCCATAAGACCTGTTTAATCAGAATGAGGCTCATATAGGTTGTGCCCCCTTGTTCAGCTAGTAGGCTCATATAGGTTGTGCCCCCTTGTTCAGCTAGTAGGCTCATATAGGTTGTGCCCCCTTGTTCAGCTAGTAGGCTCATATAGGTAATGCCCCCTTGTTCAGCTAGTAGGCTCATATAGGTTGTGCCCCCTTGTTCAGCTAGTAGGCTCATATAGGTTGTGCCCCCTTGTTCAGCTAGTAGGCTCATATAGGTTGTGCCCCCTTGTTCAGCTAGTAGGCTCATATAGGTAATGCCCCCTTGTTCAGCTAGTAGGACCCATTTAGTACATAGCTTGTATTCTGTTCAACCCACCCCTTCCACTGTAAAAACAGAAGATATAATTTGTTGCAGAACACATGTTGTAAAACCTGTGTGCAAATATATATAAAGAAATAATTATGGCTCATTTAAACATACTATTGAGTTGTAAGCTTAAAGTTGATTCCTCAACAGTTATAAAGAATGAAACAAGTTTCAATACTTAGAATGATTTACGTATCTGTAATTCTCAGTGCACTTTTCATCTGAGTATATTTGCACACAATTCCTAAGTTACAATTTCAGTAAATACATAAATATCCAGCTAAATTATTGTTATGCTGCTTATTATCCAGTAAAACCCATGCACGAATAAAAATAAAGTAAAGAATTGCACAATTTATGCATGTAAGTTATGCTAAATTAAATAGCTTTATCAGGTATTCGGTTTTATCCTGCCTCTGTTGCAAACATTGACCTAATAAAGCAGGGTTGAATAAATTTTCCTATCTCCGGTCAACAGTAAGTAGTGTATTCCTACGCACGCTGTGACACATAGTTGAGTGTAACATTTCCAATACACTACACAAGGGTGTAGTATTTTACCAATATCAGCTGCTATCGTAATTGTAGACCAAGAAAAATATTACATTCTCGATTCGTTTTTTATTTCTTCTCATATTTTCAATAGGAAAGTATTAAAAGGAACATTTTAAAGTGGAACTATTTTTTACGTGAAACAATCGGTAGTTATTCGGTCGTCAGGAATTTTGTGTACATGTAGGAGGCTCCACAAGAATAATTATATTGTTATGTCAATTTATCATTTGTTTTTTATAAAATGTGTCAACGGCATGAAGCAGGATAAATCTAATACATGGTTGGTGCCGAGAGGAGAAAGTTTATCCGGTTCGGCCTGAAAAAGAAAAATAGGGCTAGCTTCTTATTTTATTTTTCTAAGCCTCACCGGATAAACTTTCTCCATCTCGGCACCAACCACATATTCTCTATCATGTTGGATAGCAAACATGATATGTATGACATCATAGAGCCTCACCCTGTGTGTGAAGTGTTGTCCCAGATTTGCATGTACAATACACACAGGCTAATCTGGGAGGACACTTTCCGCCTATAATGGACTTTTGTTTAAAATAGACTTCCTTTGAACAAAATATTCTGCAAAAGTGAAAAATGTTGGCCCTGATTAGCCTGTGCAGACGAATTAAGTCAGGTTTTACCAGAGAGCATTTCATATGAATTGTTTGGTTCAAGGGTTCACCATGGACAGATTACCTCCTGCTCAGAGCTGCTGACTGTCATCGACCACATGAGGAAGGCTACACCGGACAGACTGTCACAGCTCAGAGTGAGTGTAACCTATTGATTGTAGCCTTGTTAGTGCCACCATTACCTTGTAAGTAGGGATTTAGTGAGTTTAGCCTTTTGTGTTTCATACTTAGTATTACCTTGAAAGTATGACTTAATATGTGTGTAACTGGATGAATGTAACTTAGTAAATGTAACTTATTAACTGTACTTAGTTAATGTTACCATAACCTGGTAAGTAGGGATTAAGTTAGTCTAACAATGAGGGTCTTACTGTGTATGTTTCTTAGTGTTTCTTATTAAGTATGTGTGTAACCTGATGAATATTACTTAGAAAGTGTAACCTGTTATTATGTTATAATGACTAAGTGTAAGTGTAACTTTTTTGTAATCAAGTACCAGTAAGTTTCACCTAGTAATGCCTAGTAATTATTATGCTCCCCTTCGAAGAAGAGGGGGTATATTGCTTTGCTCATGTCGGTCGGTCGGTCGGTAGGTCGGTCGGTCCGTCCGTCCACCAGGTGGTTGTCAGACGATAACTCAAGAACGCTTGGGCCTAGGATCATGAAACTTCATAGGTACATTGATCATGACTTGCAGATGACCCCTATTGATTTTGAGGTCACTAGGTTAAAGATCAAGGTCACGGTGACCCGAAATAGTAAAATGGTTTCCGGATGATAATTCAAGAACGCATATGCCAAGGATCATGAAACTTCATGGGTAGATTGATCATGACTCGCAGATGACCCCTATTGATTTTGATGTCACTAGGTCAAAGGTCAAGGTCACTGGGACCCGAAATAGTTAAATGATTTTCGGATGATAATTCAAGAACGCATATGCCTAGGATCATGAAACTTTATAGGTAGATTGATCATGACTCGCAGATGACCCCTATTGATTTTCAGGTCACTAGGTCAAAGGTCAAGGTCACGGTGACCCGAAACAGTAAAATGATTTTCGGATGATAACTCAAGAACGCATATGCCTAGGATCATGAAACTTCATAGGTAGATTGATCATGACTCGCAGATGACCCCTATTGATTTTGAGGTCACAAGGTCAAAGGTCAAGGTCACGGTGACCCGAAATAGTAAAATGATTTTCGGATGATAACTCAAGAACGCTTTTGCCTAGGATCATGACACTTCATAGGTACATTGATCGTGACTCGCAGATGACCCCTATTGATTTTCAGGTCACTAGGTCAAAGGTCAAGGTCACAGTGACAAAAGTCGTATTCACACAATGGCTGCCAGTACAACGGACAGCCCATATGGGGGGCATGCATGTTTTACAAACAGCCCTTGTTCAATTTTTCAGGACCGAGTTGGTTTTAATCTTGCTGGCCTGCAGTTCATACAGCGGGACATTGAGCAGTCTGAGGACACTGTGTTCTTTATGGATGCCACGGACCGCTTCAAAGAGAAAAAGAAAAAGTCGAAAAAGAAAGCAATATTAGCTATTAAGACATAGTTATGTATAAAAATAAATAAAAAGTGTAATTTTATTGAAGTGTCATTTTCTTTATGTAAAGCATTGTTCTTAGTTTGTCTCATATTGATTTGCAACAGTGTACCTGCTAACATCACTTCCGGACAAGATTCAACGAACACCTGGTAAGAGTGTTGAGTAAAGATGGCATTATGTTGGCTCAAACAGGCATAGTGTGCAGTAAAAATAGAATAAGGCTGAGTCACGTTGTCTTTTGGTTGACATTTTTGTGGTCCAAATGTCATAATGTTGGATAGAAATAGTAGTTTGTATTGGTGAGGTTGAGTGATGCAGGCATTGAGTTGGTTCAAGTTGATATGACTGAGATTGAGTCTTTTTGGTGAAAGTAGCATGATTTGTAGTCAAGATTGCATTAGGTTGAGTCAAATGCATTATGTTGAGTCAAGTTAATATTTTATTTGTTCAAAAAGCAAAAAGTTTGGTTGAGTGAAATTGGCATTATGTTCGTTATAGTAGATGCCAAGTTGAGTTCAATTAACCCAAGATTGATCAAAATTGTCCTTATTGGGTAAAGTAATCAGGGTACTAGTAAGTCTAGCTCAATTGGTCTTTTTCAGCTCAGGTACTACTTAATAGTACTCTGGGTATTCTTAAAGGGGCCTTTTCACAGATTTTGGCATATTTTGAAGTTTGTCATTGAATGCTTTATATTGATAAATGTAAACATTGGATCTTAAATGCTCCAGTAAAAAATCAAGAATAAAATTTAAAAAAGGAAATAAATGTAGCCGGTACCAGGGCTCGAACCAGTGACCCCCGGAGTCCTGGAGTTAGTCTGAAGTAAAAACGCATTAGCCCTCTCGGCTATTCCGCCAGGTATACACAGTTTTATGTCTTTTATACCTTATATAAGCAATCTTCGTAGTTTTGTAAATTTAAACGACAACAACAGAACTCTCCAAATTATTCAATCGTTTGCGTTGCAACGCTTTATAATTTTTAGGTTTTCAAATCGTCAAAAGATACATATAATGGCTATATTGGACTATGGTAAATGTTCAGTAATACTGTTTCCTCACAAATATCATAACTAAAATGAAAATTTGCGAATCTGAAACAACTTTTTTCAATTTTGTCAATTTAACAAACCGTGAAAAGATCCCTTTAAGCTTGCCACAATGTACCCAGCATATGGAAAATACGCGTAAAGGCACCAGCCATATTTTTTGTACATTTTCCATACCCCGGGTACTTAGTTGAGTGCCAAAGGGTATTTTAAGTAGTACCTGAGCCTATAATGACCAATCAAGTGTAAGTCTAGCTAACATAACGTCTGGTCAAGTTTGAATAGGGTTGCATTATGTGCATTATGTAAAGACTTTAAGTCAAGTAAAAATTGTGTTGGGTCAAGTTTGTTTAAGGTTGAAACTAGTTTTTATTATGTTGATTTATGTTTGTAATATATTGGATCATTTGCACGATGTTTGGTCAAGTTAGCATGAGGTTCAGTCAAGTTGACGTCATGTACGGTAATGTCGGCATCAGATTGAGTTAGTTCAGCATAAGGCTTTATCAAAAATCATACATGTGTTTTTATGCTCCCGGTAGGGTGGCATATAGCATTCACACTGTCCTTCCATGCGTCTGTCTGTCCGTCACACTTTTGCGTTTAGGTTTCGAAAAATGCTAATAACTTCTATGTCCCTTCAGATGTAACCTCCATATTTGGTATGCATATGTATATGAAGAAGGCCTTTCCATACAAACACACATTTTGACCCCCTTGACCTTGAACTTAGGGTCCGCGTTTAGGTGTCGAAATGTGCGTTTAGGTTTCAAAAAAGCATTTTTCGGGGGCATATGTCTTCACATGCAGACAGCTCTTGTTTTTTATTATTTTTGTAAAGTCATTGTAGTGTAGTGTTTCTGTTTTGAACTCTTCATTCAATATAACGTATTGTATTATTATGCCTCGAACAATCCAACCATAGAGAACATAAACTGATGACAAGTTGCTGTACCACTTGCCTGTTTGTAGCATGAACCAAAAATAGGAAACATATTCTTAATAGTGAATTTTATTGGCAAATGTTTTTTTTTCTGGAACTCAACTTTAAAGTACACCGACTTGACCTAAGTAAATACCACTAAACATTTGCTTTTGGCTAAACATAATGCCAATTTGACTCAATCCAATGTCAGGTTAAACAATTATAATGACATTTTTATTCCATAAACCTGTTTTTGACACGACAAAACTAAACCTATTGTCATATAGACACAACTTAATGCCAAATCAACTCTTATCATATGTCAGCTGAACTCAACATCACATCAACTTGTTTCAACTAGGTGTCTGAACTGAACATTATGCCATCTTGACCCAACATTATGTCAAATTTACCACACATGCCATTTTGACTCAACACAATACTAACTTGAATGAACCAGCTTGACTACAGAATAAAAACTGGAATCAACGTTAAGCAAACTTGACCCAACATTATGTCAACTTGGCTCAGAAAAATGCTGACTGGATTCAACTAAATGCCAAGAACATAGCAGTTTCTTTCAACAAAGCAGTTTTGATGTTCTATGATAATCAGTGTGTTTTGTATTATTGATTTTTCTCGAATTAAATGTTCTGTTTACAGTTTTAATAAGGCGGTTTATGCCCGCCATGGGTGTTGTCAACTTTTAGGTCACTGCTCCTCTATGCATATTCACCAAAAAAAATATGTTTCAACTTTGTTAGAATGTTTATCTTGACAATATATATGGCAATGTTAGATTTCGGTTCAAGTGTAATCAAAACTAGATCACTGGTTCAAAGCTAGGAATACATTGTTCACATTCTAGAAGACAAGTTAATATAAAATCTATGTGCGACCTAATTACGATAAAATTTAACCTGAATATTAATATCAAATCAAGGTCAAATTCTACTGGGTCACATGATGTAAAAAAATGAGGTCAAAGGTGAAATCTTCAACAATTATTGTACCTTAAATTTGGATGTTTGGGGTCATCATGTCCCTCTTGTTAGCTCGACTTTTCGAAGAAAAATTAGAGCTATACTACTTGCCCCAGTGTCGGCATCGCCATTGGTTTAAGTTTTTTTATAAAGTCAAATAACTATCAAAGATAATTAACTCAAACTGGGAATACTTCTTTATGACAACAAGACGATTGTGTAGGTCAAGGTGCATAACTCTGTCAGATTTATTTTTATGCCCAATTTTATACTTAGAAAATTAAATTTTTTGTTTAGTTTTGTGTTAATGTCCACTTTATTCCTAAAGTATCAAAGCTATTGCTCTCATACTTCAAACACTTACTTACTATCATAAGGGGACTGTGCAGGCAAAGTTATGTAACTCTGACTGGCATTATGACAGAATTATGGCCCCTGTTATACTTAGAAAATTGAAATTTTGGTTAAGTTTTGTGTTTTGGTCCATTTAACTCCTAAAGTATCATAGCTATTGCTTTCAGACTTGGAACACTCGCTAACTATCATAAGGGGACTGTACAGAACAAGATGCATAACTCTGGTTGGCATTTTTACGGAATTATGGCCTATTTTTACTTAGTAACTTTGAATATTTTGTTAAATGTTGTGTTTAGATGCACTTTACTTCTAAAGTATCAAGGCTACTGCTTTCAAACTTCAAATACTTTCATACTATCATAAGGATACTGACAGTATTACTGTACCTAGCAAGTTGAATTTGACCTTGACCTTTAAATGACCTCAAATCTCAAGGTCAAATAAATAAATTTTGCTTTAATTGCCATAACTTCTTTATTTATGATCAGATTTGATACATACTTTCACAAAACAACACTTACCTGGTATAATTCAATGGACTCCACCCAAACCATCCCCCACACCCCACCCCAAAATCCCCCCCCCCCCCCAAAAAAAAATTTTTTTTTTTTATATTATTTTTTCCTTTTTTTCCCTTATTTTTGAAATATCATCTAATAAATGACCACACCCCCACAGTATTCCCCTTCCCCCCCCCCATACACACAAAAAGATTTGTTTTAAACATGGTAAAAAAACACAAATATTTATTTTTATTATTTTATTTTTGAAAGACCGTCCAACCATCCCAACCAAGCTATTGCTATCAAATTTGAAATATAATCTTATTAGTTTGTTTTATGTCTTTCCAAATGTTCAATAGCTTGTGGAAAATATACCTAAACTCAGAATCGTCTATAATGTACCACTTTTTTAAAACATTAGTGCTCAATATGATTCAATTATGGTCCTCTTCCAGTTAAAATATTACTATATTACCTTGACATTATTGAATATGAACAATTTCCCCATGATGGCTTACGCTATACTGTCAATCACTCGAAAAGTCGAGCGCTCTGTCTTCTGACAACTCTTGTATATAGATAAATTCTGTTCAAACCAAACCAGCAAGCAACCGTCCAACGCAACGGAAACAGTTTGCTCTTTACCAGTAGTTGGCTTATGCATAGTGGTTATAAATTTTCTTTTCATTGACATAAATGTTACTACTTATTAAATGTTATATTTCTGTTCAGTTCAGTTACTCCCATGTCCGCGGGGAATGTTATGGTGATAACTTGATTTTCTCCATAAAACAAACACACATATTTAACCGTAGTAGTAAAAAAACAAAACCTGTGTGTGAAGTAAAAATTTAATGATAAATCAAATACCAATTAAGAATAATTTTCCATATTAGCCTCTTAAGATTTTACTATTCAAACAAAGCCATCTTTTTACAAATAGTTCCAATACTATTAAGAGTTCAACGCTATTTGTATATAACATGCGAAAAAATTGGTAATATGTAAGTGTACACTTTATAATTAGCAACAGCAAAGTTTACATGATACAATCACCTTAGTTATACATGTATATCTGTTCATTCACGTTTTTAAATTGCTCAATCATCAAACCAACAAGCAATCATTCAGAGACTTGTTATCTACGTCTCTGATACAATTTATTTGACAGGAAATCTCTGTGTACATGTATGTTGTAATATTTGTAAGAAGTCTTTAGCTCACCGTTTCTTCGATAATAGTAATTCGGTTGTAATAGTTTGTAATTGTCGTAACAATAGCTTTATCAGACTGGCATGTTTGGGTCTCGCTTCTTACAAACTCAATCTTCACTGAAATACTGACGTTGATTCTTCCTCCGCCGATTCTTGGGACGCTGTCGCGATGAAGGAGGTACTTGCCCTCTTTCACTTTTTCTCCGGACGACGAGTCACCCGATTTCAGCGTTAAAAATCGGCTGACGTCGGAGGGCAGTTGCCGCAAAAAGCTTCCTTTTGCAAACGCGTTTGACTCCATGTGCTTGTTCAACTTATTTTCCCATAGCTTCCTTTTTTGCTCTTGGAATTTTTTTATCGCTTCCATCTCCTGGTCTTTCACCTTTTTGTTTTCAGTATTGTGCTGCATTCTAAACAGACTTTTGACGACCTCTCTAGGAATGAATACCTGCCACCCACCGCCAAGGTAACCTTTTTGGCGCCCAACAAACCCTTCGTACATATGGACACCCCTGGGGACGATAAGCTCCACGGCGTGCTCCAGTGTGTTCCATGGTTTCAATACAGCAGCGTCGTGTCGATATCCGTCATTGCCTTGTCTAGGCTCAAGAGTCCAATACTGACCCTCGGCAGTAGCATTTCCTCCATAAAGTCGATACAGCATGATGTTATCCTCTTTTGGAGTTGTCATATAGTAGCTTCCGCCGGTGAAGTTGTTGAAGTGGTCGCCGTCCAAAACGTTGAACGGACCATAGTCGGCAGGATTAAATTGATAAACCACTTTCGTTTTACCATGGTGGTGGTCTCCTGATGCCATTTCAGCTGTTTTTATTTCGACTCAAACATGAAAGAAACAACTAATAATCAGTGACGATAGAACATGCAAATAATATGCATATTATATATTTTTTTAAATCTCATACCTGTGACTGTCCCTGTGCCTTCGTAGCTTATTGTGTATTATCAAGACCTAAGAGAGCAGTTTAAGTACGTATTGATAAGTTCGCTCATGACATCGTCATTCGTGGAAATGTGTGTGTTGATAAAACATATTGGTATGTTGTGCTCGACGATTTTATCATTTAGAACATTGATTACAAAACTGTTTAGAGTTTAAAGTGAAAGATATGTGTTATGGTAATGGCCCACATTCAGTACATATTATTTCAGTGACCAGCACGAGCGAATATCCAATCATACATTATGAAACATATTTTACTTCGAGATAAAGCACTATCATTTTAAAGGGATCTTTTCACGCTTTGGTAAATTGACAAAATTGAAAAAAGTTGTTTCAGATTCGCAAATTTTCGTTTTATTTATGATATTTGTGAGGAAACAGTTATACTGAACATTTACCATGGTCTAATATAGCCATTATATGCATCTTTTGACGATTTTAAAACCTAAAAATTATAAAGCGTTGCAACGCGAAACGATGGAATAATTTGGAGAGTTCTGTTTTTGTCGTTAAATTTTGTGAAACTACGAAAATTGCTTATATAAGGTATAAAATACTTCAAGTATATGTACTCGGCAGAATAGCTCAGTAGGCTTAAGCGTTTTTACTTCAGGACTCTGGCAGGACTCCAGGGGTCACTGGTTCGAAACCTGGTCCGGACAATGTTCTTTTCCTTTTTTAAATTTTATTCTTGATTTCTTACTGGAGCTTTTACGATCCAATGTTTACATTTATCGATATAAAGCATTTAATGAATAAGTTAAAAAATGCCAAAATCTGTGAAAAGGCCCCTTTAAATTGTTTTCTGTCTCGAAATTAATGCAATCAAAATATCGTAACGCTATATATGATAATTACATGTGTTAACAAACAGTGTGTTTTAACATAAAATATATATATAACATTACGTGTTTTATTGTTTTTAGTGTTTTATTGAAATTGCTTCTGGAATCACACAAAGATTGTCAGAAAAAAAAACGTTGTGTGATTAATTAACACAAACAGTAAATTAAAAAACAAATGAAGAACAACCTATCCTAACGCCATTGTATAATACGCGCACGAATTCCCCTGTCATGTTTAAATACTTTAATGATTTACCGTCAAGTTATTGGTATTGTGAGCTTTACATGTTCACTGCTGCTATGGGGGAGGATTTCTTCCGCACATTCTCGGTGCGTCCTATAGGTAGAAACCTTACCCTTAAAGCAACGAGATCTCAGCCAGCTTACAAGGAGATCTCAACCGTAAGCCATTCTTCAGAGATGGGATCCACAAAGACCTATGGGTACTGATTCGAGTGCTGTCCCGCTTCACAAATCTCGAATTATTGTAATAGTGAATATCAAACAATAAATTAATTTATTCAAATGGGATTCATAATTCATATAGACCTAGAAATGTGTCCGAATGACAGGGATGCTTTCGTAATTTATCACTCAAACTAATGTTGTTGTGTCGAGGTTTAAATTACAAAGGCAATTGGGTCCATTTGCGTTCAGATACCGTTCGACTGCCAGGGGACGTGTCATTTGAATGGCTGTGTTCGTACGAATTTGTACAATTTCGACGGCGACTATGCGGGCCCCTTCCAGATGCCGGCAGACCTCCGGAAAGGCATCAACCAATGTTCATTTATCGTCAGTATATCTATTAATTCTTACGCTTTTCAATACGATTACCATCCATATTTGTATCTGAAAGTTAACGTGGTAATTCCGAGCTAGAGGCTTAATTCTGGGTAGAGTTTGCACAGAAACCGTGACAATCAACTTTAAGTTTACTCAGGAAAATAAGAAGAATGATAAATTATGGCCGCAATTTCCATATATTGAATTTGTTTACTGAGAGATAACTAATATTTGGTGTGGTCCGGGTGAGCCGGAGTACTTGGAGGAAACCCCGCCAGTATGGTATGGCGACCACCAACCATGCTCTCATGCCCCTTGAAAGTGGATCGAACCCGTGTCATCTAGGTGAGATGCGCGGGTATCAACTACTGCGCCAACCGAACAGCTACCACACAAGTATACACGCTCCGGCTGATATAAAGGAACACACACACAATCTATGGATTTGCAGACTGTGTAACTGTTAAAACTTTAACTGTTAAAACTAGAAACTTTATTATACACCCACACCAACAACAAATAATTTGGTTAATGGGAATTATACATACACGTAAATACTTGTACTTAGGTAAGTATTTGGAAATAAAACCAGTTTAGCATTTAAACGAGTTATACGAAGCATACAACATTTGCCATATTTTCATTTTATTGTAAAATTGAGTCAAATATAGCTCGTAAAAATAAATATTAAATCACTGCTTAATGGCTGTGTCTCATTTATAACATTTTACACATAAGTGATATGGATGAGTCTGTGCGAGCTGAGGAGTCTTCCATCTCGAGGCTCGAGTCGGTGCCTCTGAATCCAGCTTTGTGTTACGACTGAAATGTACAAACATAAAAACCTGTGTTTATCAACAAGTGCAACCAATTAAAGTATACAAAGTATAACAAAATTAATACGGTACTTTTAGTCTAAGTTCAGTGTTTTATTCGTACCAATCAATCTCGAAGATAATTTTGCTTATATTTTCTAATTTTTCATTTTAACTTTCTTTTTATCGACAAATAAAAAACGTACTGTTGTGAATCTTACAACTAAACACATGTTGGCACTATCCGTGTTTTTCGGCAAAATTACCCTGTTTCGCTCTGATCCGTAGATTAGAAGATCAACCGGCCGTACGGCTTCCTGGTTCGATTACTACGCATAACAACTATTCAGTCGTGTAGTGACCGATAAACAATTATTATTCCAACATAAGCTTGTTTTTTTTAAATTCATTATAACCAACGCATAATCTACTCACATGCTATCGGGGAACATGTAAATAGATTTACCTCCGCACTATGTTGAAAACTATTAACTTTGTATTTCAATAAATCTAAGCAGTACAAGTATGAGTTAAAGAAGCATAGTAAATATGCTTGAAAATAAATCGAGCAGAGATAGTTATAAATTTACATCTTTGCAATAAAAACGCATTTAAATCCATAAAAAATAATAGTAGTGCTTATCATATAGTTTCTGTTTTGCAAAAGCTGTGTTCTACGTACTGCTGTTTTTCAAAAGCTGTGATCTATGGACTGCTGTTTTGCAAAAGCTGCATTCTACGACTCCTGTTTTGACAAAGCTATGCTCGACGGACAGCTATATTGCAAAAGATGTGTTCTACAGACTGCTGTATTGCAAAACTGTGTTTTACGGGCTACTTTATTGTAAATGCTGTGTTCTACGAACTTCTGTATTGCAAAAGCTGTGTTCTACGGACTGCTGTATTGCAAAACCTGTGTTCCATAGACTGCTGTATTGCAAAACTGTGTTTTACGGGCTACTTTATTGTAAATGCTGTGTTCTACGAACTTCTGTATTGCAAATGCTGTGTTCTACGGACTGCTGTATTGAAAAAACTGTGTTCCACAGACTGCTGTTTTTCAAAAGCTGTGTTATACGGACTCCTGTTTTGCAAAAGCTGTGTTCTATGGATTCCTGTTTTGCAAACGCTGTGTTATATTTACTGTTCTATACAAAAGCTGCATTGCAAAAGCTGTGTTCTAATGACTACTCTTTTGAAAAAGCTGTGTTCTACGGACTTTCATATTGCAAAATCTGTGTTCACGGACAACTGTAGTGCAAAAGCTGTGTTCTACAGCTTAAATTGTTAAACACCAGCGATGAGCGTACATCGGATTCCCAATCGCTGCTGGACGAATTGCTCTCCTCGTCGCTACTTCCAATAGCGGGCCGCCTCGCGTCTATCATCGCCATCATGGCCGCCTGCACGCCGCCTCCAACGCATTTCCGAAGCGCCACGGAAGGTTCTGGTGCCGCCACGTGGTTCAGGATTTTCTTACCTACTCATGAAATTGCTTCAATTAAATCTAAGGAAAGTTGTTAATATATTGAGCCAAAAATATGCCTGAAACATGAAATATATGCTGGCTTTTTTCTTTTCAAACTATATACCCGACACACCGTCAAGTTTTATTTACTTAAAGAGAATCATGTTTTGAATGTTTAATCATGACAACGGTAACCTAACGATAACATAGACTTTGAACATATTAATGTTCAATGCAGATAAATGTTATCGAAAACAATCGCTTAGACGATGCAAAGCATAAGCATGCGTGCTTTTAATATCGTGTCGTGCTTGATAAACCTAATCTAAGACGCGCTATGGGAAAACGGGGCTTAATGCACATGCGCAAAATGTCGTCCAAGATTAGACTTTACAGCCCGCACATCTCATCAGGGACGACACTTTCCGTTTTTATGGTAATTTCCTTTAAAGGAAGATTCTTCTTCGCTTATCCTTTATGTACATGCATTAAACACCGTTTTCACAGAGCGCGGCTCAATTGTATAATTTATTTAACACTGCATAGCTCGCTAATGTGTATTTAACCCAGTCCCCCAACGACAGCACTTATGAGCTGATTGTGTACCACTGTACCTGATCTTATATCACTTAGTAAGGACAGCATATTAGGTCGTCCACTGGATCTAATGACGGGCGGGGGGTTGTCTGATAAATCAAAGAACGTGGACGCGACACGACATCGACGAGCCTGGAGGCTGTCTTGCTTGTCTTGCCGAACCAAAAGAGCGCCCATCAGTGGTGGCGGAGGCGGTGGAGTTTGTACATGCGTCGCCGAGGGAACACTTCCGGTAGAAGTTTTGCCGCCAGGTTGGGGTATCCGTTCGGCGTTTTTGTCTGCGCGGACAAGTGACGGCGGTGGTGGTGGTGGTAGTTGGGTCGATGTGCTAGTAAGCCCGACTGATGTTGTTTTTGCTGGCACTTTGGAATCCAACCGCTGAGATGGTGGCGGGGGTGGTGATTTAAGTGATTCCTTTTTACTGCAAACACTAGTTTTGTTTCCTTTGCTGGATATTTTGTCTTGGGACTCGAAGCGAATTGGCGGTGGAGGCGGAAATCTAACACTGGACTTTATGTTGACTGCTGGTGTAACTCTCATGCAATCGTCTTCGGGCAATGGTTCAAATATTGGTGGCGGGATCGCTTTTGGGATGGGTTCATCATCATAAACGAAGAGTGGTTCCGGTGGTGGTGGAATGAAATCATCTATTACTTGTTCATCCTCTTCCGATATGGAATCGTTCAACAGAAAACTTGGCGGGGGTGGAAGAGGCAGACCGGTGATCGACACACTGTTATCGTTTGAACAGGTTTCGTCGTCGTCCGGTTGTGAGTTTGATGCGATCGCACACAATGCACGCGACTTCCGGTTGACCTGTTTGTACGAAACTTGTCCAACTGCCAACCGTGCTACGAGAGCGACTCGAGGAATCGCATTGTGGTTCGTTGCAGGACACATGTTTTGTCGTGAATCTGCCTCAACTTCGAAGTGGTTAATGTTTATACCAGTATCAGCTTCAGTTGTACTTATATTTCGATCCGTAACAGGTTGTGCACATTCGGGCGTGACATTGACCACAGGAAGGGAGTCGTTATGCGACTGAGCCTTAATCAAAGCACCTCCAAGCGTGTGTTCTATAAAAGATGCGGGTGGAGGTGGTATATTCTCGGCGAGTGAAGGCGCTTCAATATAACAAGCTGTGGACTGTTGGCTTTTATCGTTGTTGCCTTCATTCGTGTGAGTCTCATTTTCGACCGTTTTACTTCTTTTCCTGTTCCTATTCTTCTTCTCTCGATATTCTTCTTTTGACCTCTCCTCTCGTTTCTTCTTCTTCTTCTTTTGCATCTCCTTCCGCTGTCCCATGCTAGGCGAGTGCTCGATGGCTCCCGGCTTGTCCTTTGAGGCCCCCATTCCCTGTATGCGTTCCTTGTCCAAGTGGTAGTGCACGTGCGCCGCCACCTTTCGCACGCGCCGCTCGCGATTCTGTGTGTGCTGAAAAGCATTAAGATGCAGTAACATAACATTTAACAGAATTAAATGTGTCTTTACATATTGAATAAGCATAACTGTACGACTCTGGACGAATAGTTCGCCTTCGTCAACATGTAAATGAAGCTTAGGCGCAATATACTCTGAGGCGAATTCCTAGAGTTAGAAAGGTTATACCTATTTTGTATATGTATAGTATATCTTATATTTTACTTTTTATAATTACATATTTTACTTTACTATATAGAAACCTAAAACGTTGAGTTTCTGGGCAGACTAGTATAAAAATGAAGCTGAAACATGATAGCAAGCCGTTTGCGTTACGCTGCGATGTCCCTTGGACCTCTCCCTCCCCCTCTCTGGTATGTATTGGCATGGCGATGTCCCAATTTATATGTTTATAACAAAATCACGCCTACCAGTTGCTTGTGGTGCCGATGTCCCTTGGCTCTCTCCTTCGCCACCACCTCCTGGACCTGCGAGTACCAGAGGTCGAAGAAGAACGAGGGGTTCGAGTAGAGCTTCATACTGGACAATCCATCATCTCTGAATGAAATAAAACTCGATGTGGGAAAACGGGCTTTAATACATGTCCGTTAAGTGTTGTCCAAGATTAGCCTGTGCAGTCCGCATATGCGAATTAGGGATGACACTCTACTGATCTTAGTTTTCGGTAAGATGGGACTTTCTTTACATGAAATTTACAAAAAAGCGGTGTTGTTCCTTATTAGCCTGTGCAGACTACACAGGCTAATCTTAGACGACACTTTACGCACATGCATAAAGCTCCGTGTTTCCAGAACGAGGCTCAAACGTATTATAATAACAGGGTTAAAACGTTCTTGATTGACGTATGTTTACAGTATACAAGTTCTTTGTTAATCTGTGTATGCATCTTTGCACCCTTTCCAAATTTACATATTTTAAAACGAATGCGTACAGCCAAAGGTTTATAAGGACGACAATCCTGTCTATAGTTCACTCAGATTTCACGCGTTTGGTCGTTTAGATGGATGTGTGTTAAAAATCAGCTGGAAGACGACCCGATCCTCCGCATCACGAAACAAACAAGAAAGGCCTTAAGAAGGATTCACTCACATTTCTGGCTGTAAACGTAACATCATACAATCAGTGAATAGCTACCTAAATCTATCAAGACTGGAGAGGTCGGGTGGCATCTGGCAAGCGTTGTAGAGGTCGCGGACGGCCGCCGGCCGCCTGTCACGTGACACGATCTCTTGCTCAGCCTCCACGTACATTTGGTGGGACTCGAACAGGTGGAAATCTACAGTTATAAAAAAAACGTACGTTTTTTAGAAACAACGCGCGTTAAACAGCGAATTTAAAATAGGAAGATCGTAGACAGACAAATAAACATACTTGAAAGGGGCGATTAAAGTTTCTGCAGCAGGGGAGATATATATAGTTGGTGGTATAAAGATAAAGATAAGATAAATAAGTAGACTTTAAAAACACCATTGCGAATGTTGTGCCAATTGCTTGTTCTAGACTGCAATGCTTAGAGCAAAGGACAACATATGAAAGCTTTTTCAGATTACTGAGCATACACGTAATAAATACTGACCCGTTATATATTTACTATATCGTAACTATTAATCAGCCACCACCTATACTACAAGAGAACGTGTTTAATGCTTTACCTAACGTAAGCGTCTCTGCCTTGTTCGTTAACGTCCGTACACGTTGCTCAAGAGCGCTTAGTCGATCAGTGATACTTAAACTCTCCTCTTTCAGTGCCACAAACATGTCCTCGGCGTGATGACGTAATGAGAGCAGCTGACGTATCACATTGATGAGCGTTACGTTCGTGACGTCAATTAGACAATCCGACTCAATTTTAAAGTCAACTTTAAACGCTTCAGACCCACATCGACTGACGTAAATGGGGTCAACAATCCGCTGGATAAACGGCATCTTTACTCTTAAAGTCTCAGTTGTCTGTGTGCGCGCGTCTTTTTAATCTTTCTTATTTCTTTATGCAATCTGTTTTCAGGTATTTAAAGTTCACAAAATGCGCATAATTTGCCTTGAAATAACATTACCAATTTTTCGTGTGTTTTATTGTTTGTCTTGCGTGTGAAGTGACCAATAAAATATCGAGTGCTTGTAATCCAGTACATAAACGTTGTTCACTCTTTACCATGACTTAATACGTTTCCTCAAAATGTATTTCGATAAGATTCACTCAGTTTATATTCCGGGTTCATACTAAAAGTTTAAAACGAAATTTGAACAAGCGTAAAACAGGACAAATATCGCTCGCCGAGTTCACAAAGACTTGTCCGCTTTTTTATTATCTAGTATGTATTTAAGGCAATTAACATGTGTGACCATTATATTTCGACTATTGTAATACAAACGATAGAACTTAAAAAAAAAGATATCCCCCCCCCCCTTTTCAATGGTTAATGTCACATTTTTTTTTGAGGCTTTAGAAAGTGTGCTTCTGATGAAAATGTCTAACTGCACGTTCGAACATTCTCCGGATATCAATTAAACTTATTTTATTTGAATGCATCATTTCCGCAGACTGGTGGAAGTTTCAAGATATGTTGAAGGCTTTATCTTTGTAAACAATCGTGAATTAAGCGATTTTTTTTATTTTAACACGTTAATCAAAACCACGTGTTACAGATGTGATAACGTTCACAGATCTTTTACTTGCCTATCAAAACGAAACAAATATATTAGGGTTAGGGTTTTTCCGAACCAATTTCCCTTTATTAAATAATGAGTTTCATATTTAATTAAAATAAAGAAATATCAATTTGTTCCTAGTTATACCTTAACGCTCAGTTGAGCTTTTTACTGAATTGCAGTTGTTGAAAAGCATTTGGGATTTTTCTTTAACTTGTATGTTTAGAGATACATGTACTCTCATTTTAAACTTCCTTTTTCAAGGCGTCCACAATGCCAAATGCATTATCAGCATTCAAGCGCAAAGGCCTTGTTTACATCAAATATAAAAATGTCTAATGTGCGAGAATTCAATCCCTATTGTTTACATACGGTAGTTTATTACATTTAATTTCCATGTTCAACTTCACGAGCGATGCGGTGTAAATACTGCGAAAAGAACGAATAGTTAAGAACAGGACAGTGCACTCATACCAGTACTTGATGTGATGTTCCGCCCATTTGGTTGAAGACCCCGTGTCACATTCGAAAGGATCTTATAATGAGACAGAGTACGATATAGCAATCATATAGAACGGAACCCATTGCCTCTTCGTGTACAAATGTATTGCCTTTCACTATAATACATAAGAATGTCGGAGTTTATTTAACAGTTACGTGGTATTTTTGTGTTCAATACAGGGAATGGCTCCTAGGGCACATAAAACGATTAATTACGCAAAGAAGCATTGGTGGACAAATTTATCAACTTTATTTCGTTAATTCATAACATTTTATTTCCAATTTATTATAAGCTATATTTTTGGATATTAAAAAGCCTTAAACTATTCCGAAGATGCTACACCAATCATTTCCTTGATATTGCTTTTTAAAATAATTTTATACACCATTTGAAGTCAAATGATCATTAGATTTGCAATATTATATCCGTGGCGAGGTATTATTTTGACAAAATAATATGAAAGAAAACCAGAAATTAAATATTTAATAAAATTAGTGTTTAGTAAACATGTCAGGTAAACGATTGATAATTTAACATGTATGACAGAGGTCTATTTAATCATATTTTCTTTTTAGTTAATTGTTCACAAATTTTATACTAAAGTTCAAGAGGATATGAGGCCACAGCGGACAAACACGGAAACACGTCCGAAAGCGCTCTAGAAGCATGCACACCATTACTGCTTACTAAATCCCTGATGGATTTCAATCAATATATAATGTTCAATTCTTGACTAGATTGTCATTAGATGTGACGAGGATCGCGATTTCGATTCCTCAGCCGGCAATATATCTTTTGAGGTGTTTGGTTGTGAAATTATTGTACGGACATTATGTCATACATTTCATTCAAGAATGACCCCCCCCCGCCTTTATATATTAACTGGTGCGAAAACGAAATCAGTATGCATATTTACGCCAGTGCAGATCATGTTTCAGTTTTTTAATTAAACGCCGTTAATTTTGTAATCAAAGTCGGCATACTTATCGCCAATGAGCAAGTAGGAATAATCCGTTTAAGAAAATTTATTTTTCTCTGAACTCTCTGTTTGCATCTAAAAGTGTAACCAATGAGTAATGAAGGTGTTGTAAACTTACGTGGCGGCCAAATATATATAAGATCCAGAATTATTGAGAAATATATAACCCGTTCATGTGTCAAAGTTGTCTATAGTAGTTGCTTTGTTTTATTCATTATATTGGTAAGTATACCGGACTTTATTTGGCGTTTGAAATATAGTGTTTTAAGTCGTGTAAATTATACGAATTTCTTCACGAGTAATTAATTTGTTGTGTGTTGATATTGTGTGAGTGTTGTGGTATGAGCATTGTTATAATCGTATAACACGGTCAATGTCGTCAAAAAGTGGCATACACACTATATAGTTATACCGTTATTCTTGATTACTATGTTAAACAATATAATAAATATACGCATATGGATTAGTGACTGCTAAAAGACAAATATTTAAAATATTTAACATATATAATTAAGTACATAATATATCATTATAAATTATTAATTTTCTCTTAAACTATTTTTTTTTATTTTTAATATATAAGAAGTTGAAAGAATTTGCATGTACACAAAAAACTCGCTAATCAGACCGGGTATCCAAGTGTCAAGGGTCATTCACAGTTTGCGGCATCTGTTTTGATAACGGATTAGTAGAACGCCCACATATGGTGTAAAATGACACTCATTGGCACCTTTTGATAATTACTTGCGCATTTTAAAATAGTTTCTTAACTTTTAACGATATAAAACTAGCTACATTGAATTCGGAAGACTTAAACCGAAAGAAATAAAAATGCTTTATTCTATGTGATATTATTAAAAAATTTAACAGATTGTCTATATTATTACGTATTTCATTAGCATTAAAAATATATTATGCAAAGTTTATAATGTCTTTTTTATTAGCCGACTGCATTAGAATGTCAAATTTATTTAACGTTGGCCACCTTTGAAAATATAGTTTTAAATATTCCTTCTAATTTCTCTATATAAAGGACAAACAAGTACAAAGTGACACTCGTTTTCTATAGCGTGTCCGTTGCAAAACTTACATTTTTTATTTTCGCGTAGTATCAATTATTACACCAACAACAACAACAACAACAACATTTATTCAGCAGTAAAGCTTATACAATCTCATAGCCTACATTATATATATGCATTATACAATTTATAAGTAATGGTAGAAAATAGAACTTGGACGATAGTGTTAACATGGTTAGTTATGAAGGGAATACACAAGTGCATCTGATATTGCAACTGCACATCTTATATTAATTAATTACTTACAAGACATACGATTGGAAGAATTTTCACTATTATTTGGAGAAATAAACATTTGTGCATACGAATGTTATATGTGGTTGTGTCTGGAATACAATTTAAAGAATCTTATCTATGTGGAATATTTCAAATAAATTACTTTCCAGTGGTGTCGTGCTGGACGTCCGAGGAACAAAACTACCACAGAGTATATGTCCTATAAGACGGCAAAGAGGGACTTCCGGCGAGCCCATAGATAAGCAGCAAATGGGAATATGATGCAGCTGAACCGGGACATTGACGAATCTGCAGAAATGAATACAAATGATTTCTGGAAACAGGTCAACACACGTCGTATGGCCTATAACTGTAATAACTCCACATCGGGTATCAAGTTCGGTGAAATTGTACATCGTGACCAGAAAGCGATTAGGGAACAATGGGGGTTTTATTTTGAAAGACTATATTCGCCATCTAACTCTGAACATTTTGATGACATATGGCGTGATCATGTGTCACAAAACGTTGGGCAACTGCGTGAGACATTGATACCTGACAACAACGCCACAGTAATGCCCGAAGGCATTGAGAGGTGTATACGTTCTTGTCCAAATGGAAAGGCTCCTGGATATGATGGTATAACATACGAGCATCTGAAGCCAGTAGCGAGTGCTATTTCGCCATTATAAGCTAATTTCTTCACTGCAATTCTTCGTACAGTGTACATTCCTGACAATCTCAAGCGTGGTGTTATAATAACGCTTCATGAAGGAGGATCGAAACCAAAGGACAATCCGGATAGCTACAGAGCTATAACCCTTACTTCTATTGTGTTAAAGCTCTTTGAATCTGAGCTTTTACAACGATGTAGTACAATTATGATGGCCGACATTAACATTCAACAGGGTGGTTTCCAGGAGGGCCTTGGCTGTCTGATGACGTCATTCATGTTACGTGAAAGTGTCTATTTTGCACGTGAACATGGATCAAAGCTAAAGTGTGCTACCTGGATGGGAGACAAGCGTTCGATAAAGTGTGGCATGACGGCCTCTTTTACAAGCTCGAAACAAAAATAGACGACACTTCACTGCTCGCATTCATGGAATTATACGCGAACATGACTAGTTGTGTCAAAAATCGCGGCCATACATCGAAATAGTTCCCTGTTTGTCAGGGAACTCGCCAAGGCGGGAAAAGTTCACCAAACTGCTATCTAGTATATATAAATGGACTAATCAATGAACTTGAACATTCTGGTCTAGGTTTTTGTATGTACGGAATGAATATGAACAGTCCTACAGTAGCAGACGACATGATTCTAATTGCATTTTCAAAGCACGCACTTGATGGCATGATGTAAATATGCTATGACTATTCGTGTAAACGGCGCTTTGAATATAATCCATCAAAGTGTGCAGTTATAGTATTCAACGAACAGCGATTCAGTCGACCTGAACTTACTTGGACACTCGGGCGTGAAGCTATACAGGAAGCAGAAACGTACACACATCTTGGACTGAAATGTGACCGTAACATGTCGAGCGGTGCACTGATGTGTGAAGCTTCGTCGAAGATGAGAGGTACTGTCAATTCTATCCTTCATTGTGGATTTAATCCTGCTGAACTTAATCCTATAACACTTCGTAAAATATATGTTAATGTGGTCTTGCCCAAAGCTTTATATGGCTCGCCGCTATGGTGCAACTATCTTAATGCGACATAAATCAACTTGAAATATCCCATAGAAGATGTGTTAAACAAATTCTTAGCGTCGGTAGGTACACAAACACCGATGTTGCATTGTCATGCTTAAACATTGAATCCGCGGAAGAACTTTGAGAAGCTTGAGTTTTTCGGGCAACTGTGCCGGCTTCCAGTTAGATTCTTGGCCAAGAAAGTGTTCATACATAGACTAACACGATATTGCTTAGGGTGCATTAATATGCAAGGGCTGATTCCTGACATCTACAGACTATTACAAAAGTACAGTTTGATGCCTACCCTAGAAACATATCTGGAAAGTGGTGTATTCCCCGGAAAGATGGCATGGAAACGGACAATCAAAAACAATGTTAGAATTTCAAACAGACAAAGACGCTCAGACATTGCAAATAAAATTACATGTCGCGATGATTTAAAGCTATTTGAAGCTGATAGACCGCTTACCGCCATCGTCATTTCTTAGACTTCACCTTCACTTTCTGTGAACCACAAGTCAACGAAGATCCTAAGCATGGCAATGTCGAGGCAATTTGCAAGTAAATGTGCAATCTGTTACAAGTTCACCGACAGTATTGTGAACCATACTCTCTGGTTTTGTGAAAAACCAGAATCCAAAAGGAATAAGCTTATTGTTGAACTGTACAGAGTGATCGGGCACTGCAAATTTATGCAATTTATGGCTCTTCCCGTATTGACAATGAGTACCGGTAGACATCTAGTGTGTCTTGCATTAACAGTAACTGAAGATGGCCTGTTTAGCAATTTCGTTTTACTAAAATTCATATGTGATCTGTTTTAACATGTTTATATTATATTCGCTGAAATGGACTATAATGTTTCTTTGTAATAACTTACAGGATGATATTGTCAGTATATTATGGATAACCTAACTTTAGCTTGAATTTTCGTTTAACGTAAAGTAAATTAAGTTATCGATAATAGCTAAATAGTGTGGTTTTATTGAATACTTTATAAGTTTATACGTTTACAAATATTACACCAACTTTCGCTTTCGACTTTGGTATGCGATATTGTAAATACATGTATAACAACAGCTGAAATGATATGTGTGTGTGGGGGGGGGGGTGCGTGCGTGCGTGCGTGCGTGCGTGCGTGCGTGCGTGCGTGCGTGTGTGTGTGTGTGTGTGTGTGTGTGTGTGTTTGTATTTATTCATGCATATATATATTGTAAATTATGCCACTCTTCCTATGTTGGACATGCTTTGTGATTATTGTATAGTTATGATGTTCGAATCTTCGATATCGGAGGAAATAAAGAATATATTTACAATTAGGTAATCAGTTACACTCAAGCCACGTGTTGAGGAAAATGTGAACTGGTTTTCTTGTTCACTGTTTAGACGACCATTTATAATTATGTGGTTAGTGGATTTACATAAGTTAATTAATTTTTTGCCATTGCTATCAATGACTTTGTCTGGATTATTCCGTACGATCGATATAATATCGTTTGTATTTTCTGTGCTTGTAAATTCTAGAGAGTCAAGATGTTTGTCGAATTCTAAGATATCTGTTAAATTACCTGGCCTTGCATTAAGATGTTTTGCCTAACAACCCGTACTTTTCAATTCCTTTTTTCTATTTCATCAAAAAAAAATCAAAATCCTTATCAATAAAAACTTTTGAATTAACAGGTGGAATATGTGTATGACATATATACATATTAGAATCTAGGGCAAACAAATCATTTTTTAGCTTTACCGAGACTATTCTATATTGATTTACCTCTAGTATTGACATATCGATATATATTATATCGACCGCGTTCGATCTCTAATTTATGTGAAAAGTATGAGGCGAAACAATGCACTCCCTTCGAGTTCCCGACCAAGGTCGGTCAAGTGTGCGGTGTTGTGCTGGAGTAATGCACATGTATATTGTTTAAATTCTGTTGTATTTTGTCACGTTCACTGTATATTCTATGTATTTTTTTTGTAAATGTATTTTTTTTTTGTAATAAAGAAAAAAAGTTTTGTTTTATGTCGTACTCCATTTTGATTAAATAGAAAATAGAATTCCATGTTAAACAATATTATTATGTTATTGAAATTAATTGAAATTATGTATATTTTGTAATAAAGAAAATAAAAAACTTCATACATGTTTTATGTCGTACTCCATTTTCAATTAATTGAAATTATGTATATTTTGTAATTTAGAAAATAAAAAAACTTCATACAATCATGTTTTATGTCGTACGCCATTTGATTTAATAAAAAATATAATTCACATGTTTAACAATATTTATCTAGAGGATAATACACGGCTTAGACGGGCCGGGCAGTGATAATCGGCCCGCAGGGAGCATAACGGCCCGAGGGCCGTTTGCGACCTGGGGCCAGTTATCACTGCCCGGCCCCGCTCAGCCGTGTATAAACGTCTATAATATATATCTTACTTTGTTTTGTTTATCTATGTTTTGTTTTCTCTAAAATTTATTACAGAACTAGCTTTCTGTTCTTTTATTATCATTCAATTGATTACGCAGTTTGTAACCTATCATTATAATAGGGAGGAGTCTTTCTGATTTCACTTCCGCGCGCGTAAAGATCTGTGGCGGTAACAGGCTGAAAAAACTGACGGTATAAATTTTGTGTATATTTATAAAGCTTAGGACCCCAAATGATAATATATATTTATAGAAGACTGTATATTGTCGCACGGTTGTAATAAATGTGTACTTTACAGATTGAAAAAGTTCAATCATAATAATAAAGACTGTAATATTTGTTAACATTAAAAATTACAAATCTCACGATGTCATGAGACCACTAATGACGTCACAAACACGAACTTCGTGTGATATGTTTTACTTAAAATAGTACCATTTAAATAAATAATAATGTATTTGATATATTTATGGAATACTGTATATTGGTCGCACAGTTGTAGTAAACGTGTGCTTTCTGCATGCAGTGATTCATTTTGAAATCCACATCAATGAGTCCCTGGGCCTGGGACTCGCATATTGTGAAACAATGGGTCCAAACTGAAAACAATGGGTCCCAGATTGTGTCTTTGTAAATTATTTACAAATAATCTACTTAACATGATACGCGTTAGCCAGGGGGGGACGATTGAACTTTACCGGTACGCAACACTTTACATCAAACAGCGTACCCTAACCCTTACAGGTTTTTTTTTTTACTAAGAAAGTGACGCCGATATTCGGCGTTTTCCCCTACCAGAATTTTTCCCCTAAAAATACCATTTCCCCTACAAAAATATAATTTTTCACCAAAATATCATATTTTATCCTCATAGAAATGTTTTTATTCTTTTGGGAAGTCGACACTTATCCAATTTGTACCATGTACAATGATCTCGCTCTCTCTCTCTCTCTCCCGACGAACACTCAAATGTGGGAATCCCAGTGATTCTATATATAGCTCTTAAATAACGTCATGGAAACGGGCAACTAATCGTATTAATCATGTGACTATTTTACTGGATTCCGGTCTTGCGCGAGAAGGGTGTTTCGTCAATTAATTACGGGAAACCAGTCAAATTTTCATCCGGGTTATGTGAAAGCCAAGATATAAACGATAAAACAGAAAATAGTCTCACAATTGGCGTTCATACACGAACAAAATAAAACGTTCGGACTCGGAAAATATTTATTGCGTTGACGCATTTTTTAAGAATGAATCATCAAAACCGTTGAAACCCAGCAGGATTCGGAGGTACATGTAATCAACATCGATTAATACTGTCGGATTATTGTGAAAGTAGACAATCGGCAGCTGCCGCACCTTTCAATTCCAATACTGTAGCAGATCTAGATTGTCAACCCATTCATCATGAAATTGAAATCATAATATTGACATCGTTACCCGGCCCCAGTTGAAAACATTTTCCATTATTAGTTCTACACCTGCAACTTTATTTAGGACTTTGACTTTAATATCATACTTGTTCATGTGTTTAAGAACAAAAAGGTCAGAGACAGCTTCTTTTTCTAAAAAAAAAACCTGAAGTCTGTAGGTGAATTATAGACATTGAAATGAACAGTTTTTATTTTTTCCCCAAATATGTCTCTTTCGCGCTCGATTTTCCCCTTTTACCCAGCGTCCAGCGTCTTCCCCTTTTTCTAAAAAAAAACCCTGCCTTAACACCTAACACATAACAACTAACGCAACACCTTATAATCCCTTTTATCCTATATATTTCCTTAGTATCGGGGGCTACGGCCCCCAAACCCCCGCTTTGTCGATAGTGGTAAACAACTGCGTACCGGTAAAGTTCAATCTAGCCTAGCCAGGGCTCTTTTATGCAATTTTACAGCTAAAAACAGAAATAGGTTTATAGCAAGTAAAATCTTTAATACAGTCTTCACGCTAAATATTTAAGCCAAATTGCCCTTCAGGCTAATGAGCTGAAACTTTGAATAGCCTGAAGACATGTTCAAGAGCCCGAAGAGGTCAATATAAATTTTATTACTTTTTTGGCCAGGAACACCAAAATAGTTATTAACAATCAGAAAATTTACTTTCATTAGTAAAAACAGATGCATATTAATTGCGTTGACGCATTTTTTAAGAATGAATCATCAAAAACCGTTGAAACCCAGCAGGATTCGGAGGTACATGTAATCAACATCGATTAATGCTGTCGGATTATTGTAAAAGTGAAAGTAGACAATCGGCAGCTGCCGCACCTTTCCCTTCCAATACTGTAGCAGATCTAGATCGTCAACCCATTCATCTTGAAATTGAAATCATAATATTGACATCATTCCCCGGCCCCAGTTGACATTATTAGATCTACACCTGCAACTTTATTTAGGACTTTGACTTTAATATCATACTTGTTCATGTGTTTAAGAACAAAAAGGTCAGAGACATGCCTCTTTTTCTAAAAAAAAACACCTGAAGTCTGTGAGTTATAGACATTGAAATGAACAGTTTTTATTTTTTCCCCAAATATGTCTCTTTCGCGCTCAATTTTCCCCTTTTACCCAGCGTCCAGCGTCTTCCCCTTTTTCTAAAAAACCCCTGCACTCTCTTATTTTCAGTTCAGAAATCAACCCAGTTCCACCAGCAGAGACGTTCTCCATGGCCTGTGCGGGTTTACTTTGACGAAGACCTTGCAGTGAGCGAAATGTTGCAGGAAGCATAGACAAGGTGCAAGGTCATTTGGGCATTGGCCTTCTTAGCTGGTCAGTAAATACATTGATGGGTGTGATATAGTGAGTGAAAAAAGGTAAGAATTTAGCATTGAAAACAGCAAGCAGAATTAACATGTATTGAGCTCACCTCACAGCACAAAGCTAGTGGGTTGAGCCACTGTGGTCATTCTTTATCTGTCCTGTCATCAACATTTGATGAATAACTTAAGTGTTGCTGAATGATGATGTGGATTTTTTTGGAACGTTTGAACAAAAGGCTAAGATCAACCACCTTATGATTAAGAGAGTAAACTGAAAATAACGGTTGTCAATGGTTGTTCTTGCAACCAATCCTTAACATTTTCAAATGTTAAAATTCTTGTTGGCACAAATAGCTTGCGTGAGTTATCAGCTAAAATTTTATGAAGACAAACTCTTCTAGTGGTTATACCCCTATTAATTCATCAGGTTGTGCATAGACCTTGAAAGGGCTATTTGAAAATGAAGATTTTCCTGAAGAATTGCTTAATTCATCAGGTTGTGCATAGACCTTGAAAGGGCTTTTTGAAAATGAAGAATTGCTGGAAATCAATGTAGGGCGCTTTAAAAACCTTATTTTCAATAAAAACCTGAACAAATACTTAGAGAGTGCAGGGGTTTTTTTTACTAAGAAAGTGACCCCGATATTCGGCGTCTTCCCCTACTAGGTTTTTTTTTAGAAAAAGGGGAAGACGCTGGACGCTGGGTAAAAGGGGAAAATCGAGCGCGAAAAAGACATATTTGGGGAAAAAATAAAAACTGTTCATTTCAATGTCTATAACTCGCCAACAGACTTCAGGTTTTTTTTTTGAAAAAGAGACATGTCTCTGACCTTTTTGTTCTTAAACACATGAACAAGTATGGTATTAAATTCAAAGTCCTAAATAAAGTTGGAGGGGTAGATCTAATAATGGGAAATGTTTTTAACTGGGGCTGGGGAACGATTTCAATATTGTGATTTCAATTTCATGAAGAATGGGTTGACGATCTAGATCTGCTACAATATTGAAAGGGAAAGGTGCGGCAGCTGCCGATTGTCTACTTTTACTTTCACAATAATCCGACAGTATTAATCGATGTTGATTACATGTACCTCCGAATCCTGCTGGGTTTCAACGGTTTTTGATGATTTATTCTTAAAAAATGCGTCAACGCAATTAATATTTTCCGAGTCCGAACGTTTTATTTTGTTCGTGTATGAACGCCAATTGTGAGACTTTTTTTCTGTTTTAACGTCTATACCCATCTTAGCTTTCACATAACCCGGATGAAAACTCGACTGGTTTCCGGTAATTAATTGACGAATCACCCTTCTCGCGCAAGACCGGAATCCAGTAAAATAGTCACATGATTAATACGATTAGGTGCCCGGTTTCCATGACGTAATTTAAGAGCTATATATAGAATCACTGGGATTCCCAGATTTGAGTGTTCGTCGGGAGAGAGAGAGAGCGAGATCGTTGTACATGGTACAAATAGGATAAGTGTCGACTTCCCAAAAGAAAGAAAAAAACATTTCTTTGAGGGTAAAATATTATATTTTGGTGAAAAATTATATTTTTGGAGGGGAAATGGTAGTTTTAGGGGAAAAATTCTGGTAGGGGAAGACGCCGATTATCGGCGTCACTTTCTAAGTAAAAAAAACCCCTGCCCTACCATAATTTTTCCCCTAAAAATACCATTTCCCCTCCAAAAATATAATTTTTCACCAAAATATTATATTTTACCCTCAAAGAAATGTTTTTTTTCTTTTGGTAAGTCGACACTTATCCAATTTGAACCATTTACAACGATCTCGCTCTCTCTCTCTCTTTCTCTCCCGACGAACACTCAAATCTGCGAATCCCAGTGATTCTATATATAGCTCTTAAATCACGTCATGGAAACCGGGCAACTAATCGTATTAATCATGTGACTATTTTACTGGATTCCGGTCTTGCGCGAGAAGGGTGTTTCGTCAATTAATTACCGGAAACCAGTCGAATTTTCATCCGGGTTATGTGAAAGCGAAGATATAAACGTTAAAACAGAAAAAAGTCTCACAATTGGCGTTCAAACACGAACAAAATAAAACGTTCGGACTCGGAAAATAATAATTGCGTTGACGCATTTTTTAAGAATGAATCATCAAAAACCGTTGAAACCCAGCAGGATTCGGAGGTACATGTAATCAACATCGATTAATACTGTCGGATTATTGTGAAAGTGAAAGTAGACAATCGGCAGCTGCCGCACCTTTCCCTTCCAATACTGTAGCAGATCTAGATCGTCAACCCATTCATCATGAAATTGATATCATAATATTGACATCGTTCCCCGGCCCCAGTTGAAAACATTTCCCATTATTAGATCCACACGTGCAACTTTATTTAGGACTTTGACTTTAATATCATACTTGTTCATGTGTTTAACAACAAAAAGGTCAGAGACATGCCTCTTTTTCTAAAAAAACCCTGAAGTCTGTAAGTGAGTTATAGACATTGAAATGAACAGTTTTTATTTTTTCCCCAAATATGTCTCTTTCGCGCTCGATTTTCCCCTTTTACCCAGCGTCCAGCGTCTTCCCCTTTTTCTAAAAAAAAACCCTGGAGTGCTTCAATTTGGTTTGAAATGTTTTAAAAATAACTGTGTGTTATTCTGATTTAATCCAGAAATCTGGATAATGCACATACTGCACATTTTAAAGAGAGATATATATCTTGGTATTTTAAAGGGGTTTTCAGGAAAAATGTGAATGATATTAAACAGGTTGTGAAGGAAAATTAACCAGTCTGGTATTTACCAGTAATGCCAGTTATGGAACCACCAGATTTTCTGTTGTAGACACATTTTATATATGCTGGCAGCGAATGAGATATCTTGATGCATGTAGAACTGTAGCTTGCCATATCTGAAAGAATTTATATGGTTTGTGGAAAAGGTGTGCAAAAAACAATAGATGCATGACTTTTAACAAAACAATAGAAACACAAATATGTTTTCTGTTATTAGCGACATGAGGCACATTATTATTTATTCTTAATATCATTTTTTTTGTTTATCTTCAGATTTTTTTTTGGCTGGGGTCAAATTTGGGACCAAAATATAGCCTCATTCCACTCTAAAAAAGTATGTAATTTTCCCAAATGACTGATAGTAATTTCCAATTGAAGGTTTTATACAAACAAAACAAAAAACAATTCTTCTTTAAATCTTAAATTTTAGTTCATCTCCCCAGTCAAATCCAAACTAGGCAAATTTTTACAGGACAGTAGGTCCCGTAAAATGGGAAAAAATACATGACCTCTTCTTTTTAGCTCACCTGAGCGATAGCTCGGGGTGAGCTATTGTGATCACTCAGCGTCCGGTGTCCGTCCGTCTGTCTGTAAACAATTTGTAAACATCTTCTTCTACTAAACCATTGAGCCAATTTCAACTAAATTTCATGTGGAGCATCCCTAGGTCATGGGACAAAAGAATTGTTAAAAAAAATTTGATCACATAACCAAGATGGCCGCCATGACCATATATGGTAAAAACCTTAAAAAATCTTCTTGTCAGAAACCGCTCATCAGATTTTCAAACAATTTCACAGGGATGACCTTTGAAGGCTCCCCTGAAAAAGTTGTTCAAAGAAATTTGATTTGTCAAAAAACATGGCCGCAGGAGCTCGTTGAACTTTGCATGTTTATTCGTTTTTGCCTATTTTGTGAAAACTTTCAAAAATCTTCCACATTTTTTGTTCGATCCTTTCCAAATTTGCACAGTGTCTTTATATCAATGAGGACACGAACCCTACAAAAAATGAGCATTATTGGTCCATGAAGTACAGAATTACCTCCCCTTGAATTGAGAAAATGGTGTTTATGCAATAAAGTCCAAATTTTTCATCCAATTCTTTCCAAACTTGTAAGGATTTAGCATGGTTCAAACAAGGGAAACAACTACGGTTTATGCATGTTCTTTTTATTACAGATTTACCTCCCTTTAATTCATTCAAAATCTCAGTTTACAGCAGAGATTCCAAATCTGACCTGTAAATGAGCCCCATATTTACTGCCAGTGCAAGGTTACCTTTTCCCATTTGATCATTCTTAGTATTGGTCTTGTAATGCTGCTACTTGCTTCTGCTACTGCTACTACTACTACTACTACTACTACTACTACTTCTACTACTACTACTACTACTTCTACACCACCACCACCACCACCACCACCACCACCACCACTTCTACTACTACTGCCACTACTACTACTACTTTTACCACTACTACTACTACTACTACTACTACTACTACCACTACTACTACTACTACTACAACTACTACTACTTCTACTACTACTACTACTACTACTTCTACTACTACTACTACTATACTACTACTACTACTACTACTACTACTACAACTACTACTACTACTACTACTACTACTACTACTACTACTACTACACCATTCACAGTGACAAAAAACGTATTCACACAATGGCTGCTACTACAACTTCAGCGTTTTTTTTCCCCAAAGGGGAAAGGTACCTGTACCCCTACAATTGGGAATTTTTCGAGTCGTGAAATCTTCAAATTGGGAAAAAAAAACGAGTCGCGAAATCAATGAATTGGGAAAAATTCGAGTCGCAAAATTGATGAAATGGGAACCTTTAAAATGCATGTAATCTATCATTAGGGGCTATATTCTGCATCACAAAGCATTTTAAACTCTAGGTTTTGACAGAAAAACTACAGTACGGTTATGATATTTCGACTATCGTATCATGTCATGTGAAAATTGTGTTATTGCCACTTCAGTTAGAATGTGCCCGTCAATTGGAAAAAATATCTTCCAGTGATAGGCATAAGCACTGAGGTTGCATAAAAAATAATATTAATAATTTTTTTTAGCCCTTAAAAGTCTTACAAGCCCTGCAATGTTTCATGTGAGTTAAATTAAAAACTTAAAAACTAAACAAAAACAACAACAATGGATCTTGTACTGGTTTGACATCTTTTAACAATAGACAGTGAGAATAGTCACACGTAACCAAAATGAGTTTTTAGAGTGGAATGCTTTAACAATAATTTTTAAAGGTAAGTCTTATATTTTGTTTAGATTTTTTTTTCAAATCATCAAATAAGATATTAAGATCATGTGCCATTTAATGCTTATGTATATGTTGTAAATAACTATAGGATTTTACACCCATGTCTCATTATTTTTAATTTTATGTTAAACTTTTATTTGTTTATATCCGTATCCGAATAGTTACTGTCCGGATTTGACACTTAAAAAACTATACATAGAAGTAATATGCGCATTTAACTCAATACGGTTACGTTTTTTTAATGTCAACGAAAAATTAGTGTTGAGAAAGTTTATTGATGTAAGGAAGACTGGTCTTAGCGATGGAATTCTTTCACGGGAAATATCGATCACTCGTCGCGGTTATGTAATCCATTCACATTTTACACAGCGGTTAGAGTTGCGCCCCATTTGAACAGTTTTGTTTACTTTCTACGCAACAATGTCCGGCGAAAATAAATGGCCGAAAATGAAAGGCTCGACAATATCAAAAGATATTTCCAGCGAAAATAAAAGGCACTGGCTATTGGGAACGGCACCTAAAATCGTTCGGAACGGTAGATATCGAGATTGGGAAAGGTCCGGTGCTAAAATTGGGAAGCCTCCGGTAGGCTTTGGGAAAGGTACCGTTCCCCGGTACTAGTTAAAGAAGGAAAAAAAACGCTGAACTTATAGCCCATATAGGGGGGCATACATGTTTTACAAACAGCCCTTGTTTCTATGGGATTTTGACCACAACTGTTCATGTTTATCTCCGACACATATTTTTAGGTCACCTGTCATGAAGTGACACGGTGAGCTTATGTGATCGTGTGATGTCCGGCGTCCGTTGTGCGTGCCTGCGTGTGTCCGTCCGTCAACAATTTGTTTGTGTAGACAGTAGAGGTCACAGTTTGCATCCAATCTTGATGAAATTTGGTCAAAATGTTTATCTTGATGAAATCCGGTTTGGGATTGTATTTGGGTCATCTGGGGTCAAAAACAAGGTCACTAGGTCAAATAATAGAACAACCTTCTGTAGACAATAGAGGTCACAGTTTTCATCCAATCTTTATGAAATTTGGTCAGAATGTTTATCTTGATGAAATCTGGGTTGGGATTTTATTTGGGTCATCTGGGGTCAAAAACTAGGTCACTAGGTCAAATAATAGAAAAACCTTGTGTAGACATTAGAGATCACAGTTTTCATCCAACCTTTATGAAATTTGGTCAGAATTCTTGATGAAATCTGGGTGGGATTGTATTTGGGTCATCTGGGGTAAAAATCTAAGTCAAATAAATAGAAAAACCTTGTTTTGACAATAGAGGTCACAGTTTTCATCCAATATTTATGAACTGTGGTCAGAATGTTTATCTTGATGAAATCTGGATTGGGATTGTATTTGGGTCATCTAGAGTCAGGAACTAGGTCACTAGGTCAAATCATAGAAAAACATTGTGTAGACAATAGAGGTCATAGTTTTCATCTGATCTTAATGAGTCAGGTGAGCGATTCAGGGCCATCATGGCCCTCTTGTTTAATTACAGGACCTACTGGCAACAGAATATAATAGTAAAATAACTTGGTATCATTGCTGGGATCAAGGTGTTATTATATAAAATGATTTATGATTAAAAAGCTATTAATTTCAATGAAACGAAAGTAGCTGATACTTGTTAACCTATTAAGCTACGCGTAGCGCGCATGTCAGATATGAGTGGTCAATACGGCCTAAACCGACAACGGCCTCGATAAATGACAACCAGCCTTTTTGGACATTGACAGCCAGATAATAACGGTTTGAATGACAATGATCATTATTATACATTACTATTGCTATTACAACCACACAAATTGATATCTGTATCATTTAAATTTTAATAATCAGATTTATGATTATCTTGTTAAGCGACTAGGCCGTCATGGATTTTGACCGTCCTGACCCGCATTCGTAAGATGCACAAAAATGGGCCAATCAGGTACCCTCGGAAAATTCTGTCAGCAGAAAGAGCGTTGGTACGGAAAAGCACGTGTATAAAGACGCTATCGCTATTTTTGCAACTCAGAAAACTGTCAGAGTTGTAAACAAACCTAGACAAACCAACGAATTTGTTCTCTTTTTTTTACGGACAATTGGTCCTGTATAATTCTTCGACAAGCCGGACCTTACAAAATTTTACAGGACATGTCCGTCGGTCCGGCCATGTTTGGCTGAGACTGTCTCCCTATTTAGCTGTATTAGTTGAATAGATCTTAGTAAATATAATATTGAAATACATTAATTATAAATTTCATAGTATTTGTTAGCAATAAACAACAACAGCAATATCCCAATATAAGTGAAAGCTATTGGCCATTTCCCACAATTGTGAGAAAACACAACCTTAGATTCTAGCAAAAAATACTTTAAGTCTTGAAAATGAAAGCATTACCCCACCCATAGCATCTTCTCTTTAAGAGACTTGAATTAACATATATGCTGATACAATTATATTCATTTGTCTTAAGTGTTTTTATGCCCCCGGTAGGGCGGCATATAGCAGTTGAACTGTCCGTCAGTCAGTCAGTCCTAACACTTTAATGGTCATAACTTTTTCAATATTTAACATAGCAACTTTATATTTGGCATGCATGTGCATCTCATGGAGCTGCACATTCTTAGTGGTGAAAGGTGAAGGTGACGGTCATCCTTCAATGTCAAATGTCTAATATATGGGGTCTGTCCGTCCGTCCGAAAACTATAACATTGGCCATAACTTTTTCACTATTGATGATAGCAACTTGATATTTGGCATGCATGTGTATCTCCTAAAGCTGAACATTTTGAGTGGTGAAAGGAGAATGTCAAGGTCATCCTTCAAGGTCAAATGTCAAATATATGGCGTCTGTCCGAAAACTTTAACATTGGCCATAACTTTTTTAATATTAAACATAGCAACTTGATATTTGTCATGCATGTGTATCTCCTGGAGCTGAACATTTTGAGTGGCAAAAGGTGAAAATCAAGGTCATTCTTCAAGGTCAAATGTCAAATATGCTGTCTGTCCGAAAACTTTAACATTGGCCATTACTTTTTAAATATTGAAGATAGCAACTTGATATTTGGCATGCATGTAAATCTCATGGAGCTGCACATTATGAGTGGTAAAAGGTCAAGGTCATCCTTCAAGGTTAAAGGTCAAATTTTGCAATATTGAAGATAGCAACTAGATATTTAAAATGCATGCGTATCTCATGGAGCTGCACATTTTTGAGTGGTGAAAGGTCGAGGTCATCCTTCAAGGTCAAAGGTTGAATATATGGCTTCAAAGCGGCGCAATAGGGGGCATTGTGTTTCCGACAAACACATCTCTTGTTTATTTAAAATTGTCATTTTTTAATACATTAGTCTCTAAGGCAACATGCATAGCTACAGAATAAACTGTGCACAGATCCACTTGATACAATCAATTTCCAAGTAATGCTCATTTATTGCATTTTAGAAGGATGTGCAGAATATGAGAAACAAGAAATATCTTTAAAAAAGGTATACGGCGTTGATTGTGGTCGATGTTTATGAACGATCAAAAGTTATCTCTATGAGATAAAAAGTAGCGCATGCCTTTTTTCTGCGCAGTTCTTAGCTACATCATAAGCAAATCAATTACGGGGTGTTGCGCTAGATTTCGAGGCTTATTTTGCTTTATGTGATATTATTACTCAGATATCTATATTTACAGAATAGAAAAACACAAGAAACATGAAAATAAACGAGTGCATATAGGTCAGCCGGCAATACTCGAATTTTATTTAATTGCATAATTATAGTATAGTGAATTATTGTGCTCATGCTTAATAAACCGGTCTAAATGGATAAATATTTCTAATTAATTTTATCAAAATTGGTCCTTATCATGCAAATGTTGAAACCATATTAAAAATCGATGATTGACATACCACAATAATATCGCCGAATATCTTTATTTAGTATCTCTCTGATCAAAACAGACTTCAAGTGCACAAAGTTTACGAGACGGCGTTTATATAAAGATTTCTGCAACTGACCGCAAACTGACCTTGATACCTTGCGGATTGGAATGCAATGCATTACAATCACTACGTTATTGTCAGTAAGACCGATGTAACACAATGATCGCAACCCCTTCTGCGAACTCCGGTGATGAACTGTATATAAACTCTGACTTTCACAAATGGCCGCGAATTGACCCGAAACCTCACGCGTTGAAATGCAATGCAAGTAAGTACTAAATATGACAACATAGCCTAAAGTATAAACGCTTTTGCGCTGGTAATTCTCTGAAAATAAAAGGTGAACGCACAAACTGTATTTATGTCGAAAATTGATTGTAAAACTGTTCTATCTATTGAGCCTTTTCATTAGAGATAAAATTGTTTCATGCAGTAAAACAGTGTTACAAAGAAGATATGTTTCCAATGTTCTGGTGTTATACTCAAATCAGCCAATGGAATAAATGAAGTGTATTCATTCGTACCTAGCCGCGGGAAATTTTATTTGAGTATTATTGGACACTTACAAAGGTCAAGTCAGGGTGAAAAGCTGGCTTAATACAGCTTACGCCGAAAAATCTAAGAATATTGCTATATGAAGTAGTAATAAGGCCAAAAAGAAAAATAGTTGTGTTTCAGGTCACCTCCTGAAAAAAAGTAGGGTCGGTAGGTAGGAAAAACTTATTATTATTTAAAATTCTTTTTATTTTTCATGAAGGTCATTGACTACATTTAAATTGATCCTCGCTGTTCGTCAGAAATAAAATGATTGTTTTTGTTTATCTCTAAATTACGTGTTGCTACAAATTAGTTGACAGGAGCAGGCCAATCCCGAAGGAAGGCTCATTGTAAGCTCGACTGTCCAACAGACAAAAAAAAATCACCTTTTCTTCAGCAGCAAACCCACGAACTTCCAGTTTCGATCGCTTCGACTGTGCTGGGTTTTATCTGTGCCATACATTCTTTAAAGTCATGGAGTTTGAATAAGAATTCAAAGACTTTGTTCCGGCATGATGAAAACATTTGTTCAAATTGACGGACAAAATGGACGACGCCATGTTTACAATCAAACGGAACGCCGGATATCGATTTTGCGGGAAAAACAGGCTGGTCCCCCGATTGCACAATGTGTATAATATAAAGCGTTCGCGGCGACGGGATGTTATTTTGCAGGTCACAATACAATAATTCTGGTAATCGCCGAATTCGACCGGACGGAGATGGAAAAAAATCGCCGAACTCGGAACTCGACGGGGAAAAATTAACAAAAAAGGCAAATATTGGATAATAAGTTTTTGGGTCGGCCCCAAAAAGAAAGGGTCGGTCGGGTGACCGGAAACACAACTATTTTTCTTTTTGGCCTAAGGCATCAAACTGGGAATAACTTTGTGTAGTGAATATTCTGGTTAATTCTGGTTTAAAACACAAAATGATCCAAATGGTGTCATTTCACAATGATTCAGTGTCATTTCACAATGATACAGATTTGTCCCACTTTCCTCGGGACAGTAATAGGCCTAGCCTCATTTTATTTAGCCATCTTTCTCCTGGGATTTAATAAACCAGAAACATTCACCATAGCATGTAATTTATTAAATTAACTTCTTTAAATGGATTGAAATATTATTACTAACATATATTAATTATGTTTCATATTAAAATCAAAGTGGTGAGTGGTTTCCTGCTGTTTTTATTAACACTAAACAATAACTTTATATAACTTAACAATCTTTTAACAGAAGGCTTGCATTGAGAGCATCATCTGTCTGTTTTGGGATTCTGCGCCTCAGGTTCCATTGGATAACCTGCCTCTGACCTAACCAGGTTTGCGTCAGTAGACTTGACCTTTGATGAAATGTCGGTATAATCAACATCTTACAATTTGTTTGCCCAAGTGATAATCCGTACCCAAAATTGGTTTGGTAACATAATATTTAACAAGTAATATTAGATTATGGCTCCACAACACTGAAGATGCGAATGATCGTGAATCAATCATTCGTGAATCACTGTCACTATCAATGGATATTGTAATGCCGGTCCGTCTGGTGGCCGTCAGACGGTGCCAACCTCACAAATAGCTAGTTGCAGCAAAGTAAAATATTAACATTGAATAATTTAAACAATGACTTTATATACATTAAGTCATTATATGTTTCTTTACTTATTCTTTATCTAATCGCTAGTCTCACAAGCAAAAGTTATCTACCTGAAAATCCATTGTCCAGATCAAATCGTTCTCTATGAGTGCCCAAAAGGTACTGAAGCCAACGACAGTTTGGCCCTATTTATACTCGTAGTAAGATGACGTCATAAGCACTATTCTATGAATGACATCATAAGACTAAGCACAATCTCAATGAATGACATCATATAATAATAAACACTCAAGATGGCGGAAAAGAGAAAATACCGCAAAATCCTTGAGAGTTAAAATGTGATTTATGACAAAGGTAATCATTATAATATGATGAATTTATTAATAATATGCATAGAACTTATCAATATATTTATATATTGATTATGATAATATGGCATTTAATAATTAAAAAATAAACAATGATTTATCATGACATTGACATTCGTACCTAATGTACATTGTAACAACAAAGTAACAATATGCTTTTACATAGGTCATAGCAATATTTTGAGTGGTTTTGTGGCATTTTGTTGGTGTTGCTATATCTACCACACTTATCAGTCCTTACAGTGTAGTAATCCTCCACACAAAAATTATGGCCAGTTTTTTATGCTCCCCCAACATTTTTGGGGGGAGCATATAGTCGCCGCTTCGTCTGTCCGTGCATGTGTCCGTCCATGCACAATTTTTGTCCGTTCTGTTTCTCAGCAATTAATGACCGGAATTTAATTAAACTTTATGGAAAGCTTCACTACCAAGAGGAGATGTGCATATAATCAGCCGGTTCTGGGCGGATGATTTTTCAGAGTTATGGCCCTTTGAAATTTTCCATTAACTGTACATATAGTGCAATTCTTGTCCAGGCTATTTCTCAGCAACTAATGACCGGAATTCAATGAAACTTTATGGGAAGCTTCACTTCCAAGAGGAGATGTGCATATTATCAGCAGGTTCTGGTCAGATGATTTTTCACAGAGTTATGGCCCTTTGAAATTTTCCATTAACTGTACATATAGTGCAATTCTTGTCCGGGCTATTTCTCAGCAACTAATGACCGGAATTCAATAAAACTTTCTGGGAAGCTTCACTACCAAGAGGAGATGTGCATATTATCAGCCAGTTCTGGTCAGATGATTTTTCACAGAGTTACGGCCCATTGAAATTTTCCATTAACTGGACATATAATGCAATTCTTGTCCGGGCTATTTCTCAGCAACTAATGATGGGAATTCAATGAAACTTTATGGGAAGCTTCACTACTAAGAGGAGATGTGCATATTATCAGCAGGTTCTGGTCAGATGATTTTTCACAGAGTTATGGCCCTTTGAAATTTTCCATTGTACATATAGTGCAATTCTTGTCCAAGTTATTTCTCAGCAACTTATAATGGTAATTCAATGAAACTTTATGGGAGGCTTCACTACCAACAGAAGATGTGCATATTATCAGCAGGTTATGGTCAGATGATTTTTCACAGAGTTATGGCCCTTTGAAATTTTCCATTGTACATATAGTGCAATTTCTTGTCCGAGCTATTTCTCAGCAACTTATCACGGGAATTCAATAAAACTTTATGGGAAGCTTCACTACCAACAGGAGTTGTGCATATTATCAGCCGGTTATGGTCGGATGATTTTTCACAGAGTAATGGCCCTTTGAAATTTTCTATAAACTATACATATAGTGCAATTCTTGTCCGGGCTATTTCTCCCCAACTACTGACTGGATTTCAATGAAGCGGTAAGCTTAACTACCTTGAGGAGATGCGCATGTTATTAGTGGGTTCTGGTTAGATGATTTATTTAGAGAGTTATGGCCCTTTGAAATTTTTAAGTTGCTAAACCATCCATTGTATTATTTTGTCCAAAGTTATGCCCCTCAAGACGTTTTTTTTTTATCTGAATATATAGTGCAATATTGTGACAAAAAAAACCTTTGGGGAGCATCACCCGTCTCCGACGGTTTCTTGTTACTTTGGCAGTCAAAGGTTCGAACTCACCAATGGGTGCAATATCCCTCCGTGCAAGTGTCAATAGTGTGGTACGTAAAATAATTTTCTCTTGTTTAATGGCAATGGTGTCTATTTTACGTTAATTTCTAATAAAAGACCTAATAATTATATATTTACTATGTTGCGCCACTTGTGTTGACCTGTTGAACAGTCTGCACCCCAATCCCACATGCATTCATTTTATTTCCCTTACCAAAAAAATTTATATGTCGCATTTAAGCAGTTTTTAAGCTGACAGATGATTCTTATTTGCAAGCTTGTGTAAGCTTGCATTTCACGAAACTTGCGCAAGCTTAGAATTTGAACCTCGCAGCAAGCTTGCGTGAGTTTGCGCAAGCTGGTTGATGATTCTTATTTGCAAGCTTGCCGCAAGCTTACGCAAGATTGCACTTTTCCATAGAATAGTACTTTTAAGTTTGTATACAACCTTCAAATCTGAAAATAGAAAAAGATTACAAATTAACAATTTATATTCACAGTTTATTTATTGTAGTTACATATCTACATAATTGACACATTCAAACATTTCAATGAATCTTTTTTCGGTTTATTAAAGGATATGTTGTACTCTGTGAGTCTGTGTTAAATATATTTCTGTAAGCAGATAATATGGCAGGAACAACATTGTTACTATTACACTTCTCAACATAGATGTCGTACATTTTGTGCACAATTTAGGCTGCCTTCAAAGTAATCTTTACCTGTCAAAGCTCTACAATAATGGGATTCCACACGCAGAAAGCTTTCAATGTGACCTTTAATGTCTTCAATAACTATCCTTGGAATGGCATTTCCTCTCATGGCATGTCTGCCTCTATTATCCGGACTTGTTATGGCAGTAGCTAAGCGACTTTTTAGAGCTGTTAGAATTTGCGCCTCGGACAATGCACGAGTGTCAATGAAGAATGTATTACAAACTTTAAATTGAATATTCTTGACTGAAAAAACATAGTGATTTGTTTGTGACCGTTGACTTGGATTGTTTTGTTACGCATTTGAGACGTAACTTTAATTAGTTGTGATAAAATTTCTTTTCTTTCTTTGCTATATGTCCACTCCAAAAATTGTGAAAAATCATCTCTCTTTCTTCCCTGTTTATGTTTGTATGTTTATATGACATTTTCTTTTACACATTAAGTCACAACCTTCATGCAGGACTTTTCCTGATTTAATGACTCCTGAAGGTGTTACATTACTTTTTCCATCATTTCTTCTTCTCTTGGCTACATTTCTTATCCAGTCGCTTTCATTTCTAGTACCTTTTCGTGATTTTCGCTTCTCCTTCAATCATATCAGGCTTCATCACCTGTGAGGATGCATTTAAAAAATCTTCTAATCTGTTTGTGTCCTGTTCATGTCCCATTATGTCTGTCCCTAGGTCGTGTTCATGTAGTGTAGTATATGTCCCTATGTCCTGTTCATGTCGGGTAATGTCTGTTCCTATGTCCTGTTCTTGTCCGTTAATGTCTGTCCCAATGTCCTGTTCATGTCCAGTTATGTCTGTCCCTATGCCATGTTCATGTCTGGAAATATCTGTCCCTATTTCCTCTTCATGTCCCTTAGGCCAAATAAAAAAATAGTCTTGGTTCAGGGAACATGGCCAGAAAAATGTAGGAGGGTAGGTAGGTTTTTCTTTTTTCTTTTTTTTTTTTTTTTACCAGTCGACTGATTTCAGGGTGAAAAAGGGTCAGTTAATGCACCCATGATTGTTTAAACACTGACCAAATGATTAACATTGCACATGTGGTATTTAGTCGTTGTATATTATTCAATATTCCTAGCTCTTTATGCACTTCTTCAGGGCTAGCGCTGGCCCAAAATTTCTTTGAGCCAACCATTTTTTGTTTGTCTGTCTGTAATAGTGTGACCTTCATATTCAAAAGTGAACAAGCCATCTTTATCAGTCTCTGGTGTTTGGGGTGTGACCTTCAGAATTTTTTTCATAATGAGACCTGACCTAGTCTCCGACAGGTGCTCAAGAGTCTGAATAGTGGCTGTCAAAAGGAGGGTAACCTCAGAATAGCACAAGTCTTTCTTCTGGTACATTTTTTTATAAAATGGCAATGGGTTTGAGCGCATCGCACAGGAAGTGAGCAGTGTACATAAATTTGAATGTTGCTATTGGTTTGTACAGGCTAAGGGCGTCACAGTACATTGATTTTGATTCATTATCAAAGCGAAGCCAATTGTTGTCAAGTTTCCATGACTCTTGGAATGCTCTAGTGTTTTGTGTTTTAATTAATTTTTTTTATGACTCTTTTTCGTCCAACGACGCTTTAAGGTTAAAGACGCCATGTTAGCGACTGTAGAGACAAAGTGGTTAATTCCATTTTTATAGTAGACTAGATGAATGACTCTTCCTATGTGTTAAAAATACGAAACTTTAATTACAATTAAACCGCGCGTTTTTTTCACATTTTCATTTGATTAAAATACGCTGCTGTCAGTTAGCATAGTGTGCGAGTTAAACAAACAAATTAATTAATTATCATCTTTTCATTCGATCGGAAATTGACAGAAAGTTGTAACATCATCGACATAGAACTAATTATTTAATTATCACTTTTAAATTCAGATCAATAGACAGCTTGGAAATAATTAAATTATTGTCACGCTTCTTTTCATTTTTAATCTTTAATAATACGACATTTGCGACCGGCCGCTATTTTGTTTGCAGACGACAATTTTAACTGTGTATTCAAAGTGCACAGTGTCTGCGCATGAATTACCGAATATTACTCCATTATAAACTCCACCCATTTTTACATTTCATTCAACAACGTTATTTCATCTGTAAGCGAGCTCAATGTTGATTGGCCAGCTAGCATGCGCACTTCAATAACAATAAGGTCAAGCAATGTCTCGTATACAGGTGCAGACCGGTTTTTGTTCACTGTTCAAATTGCGAACACTTTCATTGAAACAAAGAGAAAAATATAGAAAACCAATCCAGGTTTAAATGGTGGCTGTTTTCAATGAAATTTTACGAGATTTTAGCATTTTCGCCATCAGATTTTTTTCCATGGACCAAAAAATCGTTAGGGTCGGGGGCAAAAAATAGGGTCGGTCGGGTTCCCTGAACCAAGACTATTTTTTTTTTTGGCCTTAATGTCTGTCCATATGTCCTGTTCTTGTCCGGTAATATCTGTTCCAATGTCCTGTTGATGTCCAGTTAATTCTGTCCCAATGCCATGTTCATGCCAGAAATGTCTGTCCATATGTTCTGTTCATGTTCCATAACATCTGTCTCTATGTCCTGTTCTTGTCCGGTAATGTCTGTCCCAATGTACTGTTCATGTCTAGTTATGTCCGTCCCTATGCCATGTTCATGTCCGGAAATGTATCACTGCTTTCAGTTTCGGTGACTCGTTCCCACATTCAACAAAAACAGCTGTTGTGCCATGGCAACAAATCAAATTGTTAATTGAGATGTGGGAGAATGTAATCTTCACTATCATTATTATCATAGTCAGTTCTCAGCAGAGATAGACCAGATACACTGCAATTCTTGATGTTCACATTTGAAAGAACATGTGGTATATTTTGATTGAGGTGAGTTGCCTGAAAGATAGATTTTGTTCCAGCAATGGCATGGCTATTGTACATTTTCTGAACAGCACCTTGATTTATTGGTTCACCATCTTGCAACTTCTCCATTGCAGTGATGAGCACTTTATTAGATGTTTTAGTGGGAATTGCATCTTTAAATGCATATTTAGTTACATATTCTGTAGCAGAGTCACCAGTATCTGAAAAGAACTCAAGATTTAAGTCCTGCATCCCATTGTCTTTATTTTGGCAACAACTGACCTCTATTACTGGAGGCTTTCTGAGAAACTCTGGCACAACAGCTTTGTCATCAGCATTTCTAAGAGGATCATGCCCATTATTTAAACTGTTTGTCATTACATTCAAACTGAAGTTGAAAAATTTTCTTATTGTGCTTGTAAGGTTCAATAGTGGGTACTTTATTCATTGGGTGGAGTTTTCGCCTTTTACAGGTAATAAGCTCTGTGGACTGTTTTATTTCTTGTGTCCTTGCATGTTGATTGCTTTTTCTTAACCAGTGCACATTTACCCATCTTGGAAGGCTGATCGTTAATTCCTTTATGACCTAATGACATGTTCCATTGACAACAGTCACATATATTGTGTCCAATGTTGAAAAGTCACCTGTTGTGATAGCACTGTCTTATCACACTTGCCATGTTCAGTATGCTGATGGCTGAAGTCCTTTCATAGATGAAATCAACTGTATTCTTTTCCCGTCTGCTAATAAACCTGCATTCCAGTTGGTGTAGAATGGTCGCATATATTCAATGTATTCCTTCCTAGCATCATGCAGGCTTCTTGAAAAGGCCGGACCTCTGGTCTAGTCCGGCAAATTTTTTTACGGTCCGGCGAAGTTTCTAATATTGCCGGTCCTTATGACAGGCCAACCAACTAAATACCGAAAAGTCTTATACTTGCCAAAAGAACGATTACATCCAATTTGAATCACTCTTTTTGTGAATTTCGAGCCTTTTTGTCATTAAGAACCCTAAGGTGTTACTTGTTCCTAAGAGTACTCTCCCTTTGTTGTTGTTTTTCAAAAACCTCAATTTCATAATTCCGACATATTACCATCTATCCAATTACAAAGGTTGTAACAAAAAACTACACATGAAAAAATGCTTATACAAATGATCGAAATTGTCAAATTTGAAGTTGTCATCATCCAGGGGTTTTTTTTAGAAAAAGGGGAAGACGCTGGACGCTGGGTAAAAGGGGAAAATCAAGCTCGAAAGAGACATATTTGGGGAAAAAATAAAGCTGTTCATTTCAATGTCTATAACTCACCTACAGACTTCAGGTTTTTTATAGAAAAAGAGGCATGTCTCTGACCTTTTTGTTCTTAAACACATGAACAAGTAAATTAAAGTCAAAGTCTAAATAAAGTTGCAGGTGTAGATCTAATAATGGGAAATGTTTTCAACTGGGGCCAGGGAACGATGTCAATATTATGATTTCAACGGTTCATGATGAATGGGTTGACGATCTAGATCTGCTACAGTATTGGAAGGGAAAGGTGCGGCAGCTGCCGATTGTCTACTTTCACTTTCACAATAATCCGACAGTATTAATCGATGTTGATTTCATGTACCTCCGAATCCTGCTGTGTTTCAACGGTTTTTGATGATTCATTCTTAAAAAATGCGTCAATGCAATTCATATTTTCCGAGTCCGAACGTTTTATTTTGTTCGTGTATGAACGCCAATTGTGAGACTTTTTTCTGTTTTAACGTTGGCTTTCACATAACCCGGATGAAAATTCGACTGGTTTCCGGTAATTAATTGACGAAACACCCTTCTCGCGCAAGACCGGAATCCAGTAAAATAGTCACATGATTAATATGATTAGTTGCCCGGTTTCCTTGACGTAATAAAAGAGCTATATATAGAATTCCCAGATTTGAGTGTTCGTCGGGAGAGAGAGAGAGAGAGAGAGAGAGAGAGAGAGAGAGAGAGAGAGAGAGAGAGAGAGAGAGAGAGAGAGAGAGAGAGAGAGAGAGAGAGAGAGAGCGAGATCGTTGTACATGGTACAAATTGGATAAGGGTCGACTTCCCAAAAGAAAAAAACATTTCTTTGAGGGTAAAATATTATATTTTGGTAAAAAATTATATTTTTGGAGGGGAAATGGTAGTTGTTGGGGAAAAATTCTGGTAGGGGAAGACGCCGAATATCGGCGTCACTTTCTTAGTAAAAAAAACCCCTGTCATCATATATAAGCAATGTTTTGCTTTATGTATCGTTGGAACGCATGAAATAACACGGAAATGTGCTTATATCAGTGTAATATCGCATTATCATTTTATTTTTGATAATATAAAACAGATAGTTTTGTAAAAGATTGATATTGTACGGAGAATATACAAGAGTATATTTTGTACAAGTTGACTTCATAATTACATATTATATTGAATGAATCACATATTTTAAAATTACAGTGATTTACATTTGCATAAGAACACATAATGATTTGATGTTATATGTTCCAAAATCAATTACTTATAGTTGTTCAATACTTATACACAGGCTGCACATTGCAACAAATATGAGTTAAACTTTACTAAATTCTTCAGTTATAAACTCACGCTGTTCGGTCAGGTGAATTTTTGTCCGGACAGGCTTACTTTTCCATCAGCCTGTCCAGTTGACAGGCACTGTTTGGGACTTTTCAGGAAGCCTTAGATGGCATGATCCCAACAGTCGAGTACCTTAGTATGGATAGTGTCTTGTACAAGAGGATTATTGAGGTCCTGGCCAGTATTTAAACATTCGTCTTTGGCACTCTGAAGGCAGTTTTGTATGTTTTGTTTCAAGCTGTCCATGTGCTGACTGAATTCACAACTAAAATACAACCTATGAGCGTGTGGATTGGCATTTGCACCCCATTCAAACCATGTAAAATAGGCATCACTATCATATCTAATTCTAGATAAAAACGTTGTGTCCAGCTCTGCCATCAATGCGCACATAAACGATATGATGCTTGGATACTGAAGAACATTTCTTCGCAGACCTTTCAAAAATTCTTAGTCACTCTGGATGGAGAGGCTCTCTGTACCTGGACACAGTGAGAGGTTGTGAAATGCCGGGTGAAGGTTGTATGGTGGAGCACCAGTCTGGAGCAGCATAATTGACATTGGCATTTTGTCTTCGCGCCAAGGAAAACTTTCTTCCCAATACTACGGATTATTTGGCTAAACTACGCACTACAGATTGTACTGAAAAACTAAGGATCCATCGATCAAAATGGTCAAATTTCAGTTTTTAATCGTACTTTCGCTTATTTTCGGTCTTAACGGGTAATGTATCAATCATAATCATTTTGGCGCTTGCGTAGTAAAAAACGTTGAAATTCAAGCCTCCTGGGGAACGAGTGCTGATCGAGCTTGTTGAGTCGTCACCGAACGACAACTGACTTGCGTATTGGTTCGCAAATTTAGCCAAATATATACGATTTTACGTTGCTATCCAGTATACACATCTCTCTGTCTATTGCGGAGAATACCGACAATAGTCGATGTATCAGGATTGAGCACGCCTGTTTTAACACACGTCCAAGATGGCGGCAAGCAGACAAGAAATTGCGATTAACGGATATCATATGGTAATTGGGAAAAAATGTAATGCGTGTGTCAATTAACGCAAAATACTACGTTTGAGATTTAAAAAAAATATTTATCAGAAATCTGCAAAGTGAATGTGCGTCATGGAAACGAGTGTTGGAAAATTGTCTACTCACAAAGTTAAAGCATTTATTATAATAAGATGAGTATTGTTCGAAAATGGAAAGAGACAAACATGATTTTATTTATATGTTAGTGGATCTGTGTTTAATCAGATTCAAATGCGTATTCTGCTTTATTATGTTTGTCACGCTGTACAGTTTAATAAAATAGCATTGAACTGAGGTTGTCAAGTGCAAAATATTGAAAGCTAAACAAAATATATTATTTGAACTCCATTTAATACATCATTAACACAACAAGAACACTAAAGGATGTTTGTCAATATTTGTTTGTTTTCCCCTTATGATATTTAATTAAAAAAAATACTTAATTAAATTAATAGCTATTCTTAAAGAGCTTATAACAGTCTATTATGTAAAGTTGGAAAACGACATGAATTCTAGAATGGACTGTTTCAGCTTCATTTGCTTTGTTTTGACCATGCAAATGTCAGTGGTCATAAAAACAAAGATTAAAGCCATAGATTACAGAGTTCTCTTTTAAAAATAGATGGACCTTTGCTCATGCACCGTATGGGACCTTTGCTCATGCACCGTATGGGCAAACCCTCTTTGCTCATGCACCGCATGGGCATACCCCCTGTGCTCATACACCGCATGGGCATAGTCAGTACACTCCACGCGTTTTCCCCAAAAAACACGCTCCCTCTGCGGTTTTTTTCTGCTAGCGAGTGTTCGGTAATTCCCGTGGCGTGTATTCCTTTAGCCTAGTCGGTAAATGCAGACAATTTCCGTTCTTATCAGTGACCGCCGCGCAACGCCGCATTAGCAGTGTGCTACTGGGCATGCCAAAAAATAAAAATATTGTTATAATGAATTGTTTAAATACTGTAGTACATGTATAAAAAAGATAATCGTATAGAAAATTAATACGTATAAAAATTATGCTTTTTTATTCACAGGTACGTCTACAATATGAATGAATATAAGATATTTGACAAATTAATATTTAAATCATAACACATATAACACAAGAATAAATGTTCCGTAAAATTTCCAAATGAGAATAATAATAAGTAATCCGAAACACACTACGATTTTTAATGTTAACACGACGTTTACAAATGCTTCCAATATACAGTCATCATCAGGTTTTTTTTTTACTAAGAAAGTGACGCGGATATTCGGCGTCTTCCCCTACCAGAATTTTTCCCCTCAAAATACAATTTCCCCACCAAAAATATCATTTTTCACCAAAATATAATATTTTCTCTCAACGAAATGTTTATTTTTCCTTTGGGCATTCGACAATTATCCAAATTGCACCAAGTACAACGACCTCGCTCTCTCTCTCTCCAGACGAACACAAAAAATCTGGGAATCCCAGTTATTCTAAATATAGCTCTTAAATTACGTCATGTAAACTGGGCAACTAATCGTAAATAATCATGTGACTATTTTACTGGATACCGGTCTTGCGCGAAAAGCGTGTTTCGTCAATTAATTACTGGAAACCAGTCGAATTTTCATCCGGGCTATATGCAAGCCAAGATATAAACGTGAAAACAGAAAAAAATGTCTTACAATTGGCCTTCTTACACAAAACAACATTCGGACTCGGAAGATACTGAACCCATCGAGGCATTTTTTAAGAAAGAATCATCGAAAACCGTTATAACCCAGCAGGATTCTGAGGTAATCAACATCGAACATTGTGAAAGTGAAAGTAGACAGTCGGCAGCTGCCGATCCTTTCCCTTCCAATACTGTAGCAGATCAAGATCGTCAAGCCATTCGTCATGAAATTGAAATCACAAAATTGACATCGTCCCCCGGCCCCAGTACAGAAATATAGCTGAAAACATTTCCCATTATTAGATCTACACCTGCAACTTTATTAAGGACTTTGACTTTAATACGTGTTAAATGTGTTTAAGAACAAAAAAGGACAGAGACAAGCCTCTTTTGATGAGTTATAGACATTGAAATGAACAGTTTTTATTTTTTCCCCTAATATGTCTCTTTCGCACTCTTTTTTCCCCTTTCACCTAGAGTCCAGCGTCTTCCCCTTTCTCTAAAAAAAACCCCTGATCATGTATATTTCCCGACAAAAGCGCGCGAAAATTATGCTGCAATGTACAAGGTTAAGGTATACTCCTGCAAAGCGTGCGTGTATTGATTTTTTTATGCAAACTTTGTAGCGCAGAGAACATTGAATTTTGTTGATTTCGGTTAAATGTTTCTTTGGTATATTTAACAAAATTATATCGCGAATACAGTACAGCCAAAGCGGCACAAACATAATCCGCGGCTACGCCACGGCCAGATTATTAGTCCGCGGCGGCCGAATCGTGTGTTCACGCGGCGTATCGCCGTGGCACTCGGCATCGATCCGCGCAACGACGCCGAGTCTGTATTAACCTCGCGTACTTTCGCGGAGTAAATCCGCCGCATACGTACGCGGCGGATCGAGTGAAAAGATATCCACCTACATGTACATACATGTATGTGTAGCGCAGAATTAATTACACGCAACTGTTTATGTTTCGTTCGATTATCATTATTATATTTGTAATCCGAAACACACTTCAGAATTTAAATGCTAACGCGTCCTTTGGCAAATTCTAGCGTCAAATAAACAGTGCTGAAATATCCTTTGTTTCATAAAAAGCGCGCGAAAATTATGCAGACATGTAGAACGTCGTTTGGAAAGTTTGGGTGTATTTTGTGTTGTATAAATACATGAACATCACGTCAGGCGTAAATCGCGTGTTCAGTGGAGAAAAAAAACGCCCCGATTAGACGTTATTTCATCATCTCTATAAATAGTATCAAATGCCCAAATGTATTTGATACTTAAGGAAATATCGAGAATGTTTGTGTATCGTAAATATTTACCAGCATTTGCTTTAAAACTGGAATATACGGGATTATCGGGTAATTAGTAGCGATATAAACTGTATAATATGAACAAAATAAAACGTGTTTATATACGCATATTCAAACAAAAGTTGTAATAAGCTGATAATTTACAAAACTACAAATACGTCGTCACCGTCTTGATTATTGATGTGGCTTCAAACTGCTAATTTTCTCAGCTAAAATATAATAGCGGAATCAACATGCAATTAATTTATAAATCCACCATATGCTGGAGCCTTGACCACTTGTATGTGCGAAAACATAATTACGTGACCTTGTTTATGTGTGAAATACATACGCTACGGGCGGGAAACAAACTTAATAATTGGACACATTAACTATGCTTACATGTATATGCTAATACAATCCGCGCACAATAAATTTATTATGATTTTAATTATTATTATAATTGTTCTTTCAAAATTTGTTAACTACATGTAACTAATAATTTAAAAAAAATAATTTTATGATCGCATCGACTCGGCATCATGTCGCGGACCGCGGCATGCCTCGGCGGACAGATGCGAAGTTTTGTGGCGAAATGCGACTTGCCGCCGCATACTGACGCGGCTTCAACGACTGACGCGGCATCGACTCGTTTCGCCTTGCCGCCGCGGATCGCGAAATACGTTTGTTCCGCTTTGGCTGTACTGTAGGTTGATATTTCCTCCAAAATAATTTCATATCGAACACGCTGAATCTTTATCGTTACGGTATTTTAGTAGAGTAATTATTTTAACAGTAATTGTACTGTAAACTGATTAAAGAAGACATCTTGGCGGAACTGGATTTTAAATGTTTGACGTTATGAAAACACGCAAAGCTTGCCTACTGACCTATTGTGTAGACTGCTGTCTGCGGTGTTTTGACAAAAAGGATTAACATGTGTGAATGTCACTTTGCCGATTTGGTCCATAATTACTGGTAAACATTGTTTTGAATGTCAACGCAACAAGAATACAACTGTGAATATTAAATGCAACTATCAACTCAATAGTTACCACCTTCTTTTAGCAATCAATGGAATAACCTACCTACAAAGAGAAAATAAATGCAATAGCGAGCAGAGAATTGACTTTGTTCCGACAATTAAAACCATTCCTTATGCATTCGTTGAACGTGTTTACTTGAGTAAGTTATGCCTTTAGACAGGAAGCGGCTTTTCTTTGATTACGTCAAACTGTCAATTCACACAGATTTGCGAGATTTTTAGGGTCCTTGGTCATTTGTTTACATGTTCAGTATAGAAAATCACCTGCTAACATGAAAACTTTGGATTAAATTATCAAAATAAAAACAATGTTGCAAACTGTATTTATATTGATTGGTAAGTACACTGCAACGCCGATATATCGCGGACCGGTATATTGCGTTGTCCAATATATCGCGCTTTGGCTATGGATCCCAAAATTCCAACAAGCATGATCACTAAATGACATGTTTTAATCTGAGAATTCACTAACTTAAGCAAAAAAACGGTTCTACCTAGTATTAACACCCTATATTTCGCGGCTTACTATGGCACACAATGAAGCGTGAAAAAAATCGATAAGTGACAGCGTTGTTTGCACTCGGAGGGGGTTGTTTTTAACACTTAAGAAATGAGCAATTCGTGTCACTGCATAGGTAATAATGGCAGTTTACTGGTATATAAAGTGTTAAATTTCGCAACTGGTCATTCTGTCTCTGTACACGAAATAAATCGCAAATATGGCTACGAGCAATAGTGTCACACGCAAACGTAAACAGTTCTCGATTGTTGAGAAGATCGAGTTTATAGACAAGATAAAGGCTAGTCAATCCAGTACATCGATAATGAAGGAATTAGGTGTCCCCGAAGGTACGCTAAGAGGGTGGCTAAAAGATGAAGAAAAGCTACGATCAGCAATATCGGAAATGGACACCCCAGACCAGAAACGCAAACGGTTTAAGGGTGCTAATGATACTGAACTCGATAAAGCAGTAATAACCTGGTTCACACAGGCGCGTACCGAAGGTATGCCCATATCTGGCCCCAATATACAACACCAGGCCCTAAAATTCAACAAAATGTTACACCCTGAAAACAACTCGTTCGAGGGCAGCACCGGATGGTTGCGCAACTTCAAACACTGCCATGGTATAAAGCAAGTAACCATCCGGGGTGAGGAGCGTTCTGCAGACACAGAAGCGGCTGAAGCGTACCCGGAAGAGCTCCGAAAAATGATTGAAGATCAAGGTTACGTTGCGTCGCAGATATATAACTGCGACGAAACGGGACTCTACTACAAAATGCTACCCGACAAAAGCCTTGCACAGTCGAGTGACAATAAAAAAACACTCGGCTTCAAGCAAAGCAAGAACAGACTCACCGCTCTGCTATGCTGCAACGCGTCGGGTACCCACAAGCTCCAGCCACTGATCATCGGGAAGTACGAAAAACCGCGTTGCTTCCACCATGTCAATCTAAAAACGCTACCAGTCCACTACGACTTCTCGAGTAACGCGTGGATGACGGGGGCAATATTTGAAGACTGGTTCCACAAGAAGTTTGTGCCTGAAGTTAGGAAGTATCTTTGTCAGAAGAAACTCCCACTGAAGGCGCTCCTTCTTGTGGACAACTGCGCCGCCCATCCTAAGGATCTCAAGTCGCGGGATGGACAGATAGTCCGCGGGATGGACAGATAGTTGTGTCTTTCCTGCCAAAGAATACCACATCTAAAATACAGCCATGTGACATGGGAATAATATCCACAACCAGAGCTCCAGATAAGGGTTGTATTTTTGTAATTACGAATTATTTTCAAGTCTGTTACCTATTTATTTTAAAATCTTGTCGTACCATTAAGAATTACAAAATCAAGTTACGAATATTATTTTTACATCGGTTCGTATCGATTTTTATTGAGTTCTTTTCGCGTATTAAAGATCTTTGCGGTGCTAATATAGAATGGTTATCGGGTTTGTTTAACAAAGCGCATTTTTTCCAATAAAAGCGGCATATACGGTCTATCTGTCAAAACACAATGGCGGCGCCCAGAGAGCGTCCTAAAAAACTGCAAAGCGTCCAAAAACATGCTTTTAACATATTGTACGCAAAGTGAGCCGAAGTTAAATGTTTAGAAAGACATTATAGAAAAGATCTTAAACGATGTTGTATGTTCAGTTGCCGACACAGACGGAAAAGCTAAACAAAAACGCGACACGACGGGTCCAAACTTTAACACAAAAAAAAATTAAACGAGTGGTAGGGACAAGTCCCGTGGCTAATCGTTGAAAAGATTGAAGGGGAGACCCGTTTTAATTGTGAAATATGTAAAAATTCATCTAAGACATGCAATCTAAGCACAGTTTGGGCATATGACGGTATTTGAAAAATAAAATTGTATAATACTGAAAAGACACTGTTGAACTCGTATAAATAAAGTTGCTAGAATGTTTATTTTGATTTTTTTGCATGAAAATAACCATTTTTAGGTCATAAAAAATAAGAATTCTTTTTCAAAACTTAGTAGTAACGTTAAGAATAAAATTTCAGAGTTAAGAATTATTTTTGAAAATCTGGTAGTAATTTAAGAATTTCACAAAACCTTATCTGGAGCTCTGACAACGAAACGGAACTACAGGCGACAACTAATCATGGCCATAATAGACAGTGACAAAAACCTGATGGACTATCTAAAGCAGGTCACAATCAAGGACGCTATGTACCTGTTCGCTACGGCATGGAGCGAAGTGTCCGCCTCCTGTATAGCAGCGTGCTGGCGGAAAGGCCTGGGTGACGCTGTCGGTGAACAAGCCGACAGTGACAGTGACTTCGATGAAGCTGATATAAGGGAAGCCGAACAACGAGTTGAGGACTACGATGGTTTCAACAACCACGACATGCTCAACGCCAAGCAAGCCCTGGGACCAGTGACGGAAGAAGACATCAAGACGTGGCTGACAGTGGACGACGAAGAACAAACATCAGCAGTGCTTACCGACGAACAGATAATACAAACAGTGACGGAACCCGAATCAACGAAAGAAGAGGAGCAAGAAGAAGAAGACGAGGAGCCCATTCCTGCTATGGCAAAAGTAGTGCGTTGCATTCAGGTGGGGTTACGCTGGGTAGAGAAATCTGCGAAAAGCACCCCAGCTGAAGTCATGCATTTTAGAAATGCACTTTACCGTGCGAGTTCAGAAGCACGATCATCCTTGATACAGAAGGAATTAACTGACTTTTTTAATTTTGAAAGACAGTGATGTATATTTTGTTTTGAATATGTATGCTCTTGTAAATATGTGTATATATAATTGTTTTTATCTATATAAATGTTCGTTCTTGTAAATGTATTTGAATATGTTCATATGAACACCATATAAATAAACATGTACATATGCTTTATTAAACAATTAAAAAAAAAAATCGTATTGTCCGATGTATTTTTGTTCAGACTGCATATTCTTCTTGCTTGATATCTCGGTATGCGTGTAAATATAAAATAAAAACAAATGTAAACAAAAGTGGCATGCAGCCTATGTATTCTATAAGACTATTTGTAACGGTAAACTCGTATTTGACAATAATAATTCTTCTTTAAGCTGATTCGCGAGCGATCGTACCTGAAAGTAAAAAAATACATAATTAACATTTTGGTTTTACGACAAAACTAATACAGATACGTTTGTAGTTATGAAAATGTCATCTAAGAATTGGTTTGCAATAATTACGATACAAATATATAGCAGCGCCGCATATAAAATGAAAACATTGGGGAAATTTGACAAATTAATCGCGGATACGATTAAGTTAGACATTTCTTGAGCTACAATCTCTATATCACGCGCCGGATATATCGCGCTTGCCATCTTTGGACCCCACCAACCGCGATATATCGGCGTTGCAGTGTATTAGTTAAAAGATGACGTTTTGTTTGTCGTAAATCAACGAGTTTTCTATACAACAACAACTACTTCTACAACCACGTCGGGATCAATCTATCTTGGTTGTTTTTTGTTTTTTATTGTAAATATTATACTACATGTACATGTATGTACTTGTAATAAATGTAATTTTATTTGAAAATCAGGAAGACAAACACAACTAAATTGATCGTTATCTCGTAAAACGCGGAGTTTCCCCCGCGTTGCCAACGCCGAGGGCCACCGCTTCGGCTTATCAGTTTTGCCGATCGTTAACCGCCGCGTCCAAAATCATGCAAACGCCGCGTACCACGGGATTTTCTTAATCTCCCTCCAGGTCAATTCCCGCGGAGTAGCGAGGGAAATTGGGGAAAACGCGTGGAGTGTACTGTACCTTTTTTGCTCATACACCGTATGGGCAAACTCCCTTTGCTCATACACCACATGGGCATAGGACCCCTTTGCTCATGCACCGTATGGGCAAATCCCTTTGCTCATACACCGCCTGGGTAAACCCTCTTTGCTCATACACCGCATGGGAATACCCCCTTTGCTCATACACCGCATGGGCAAACCCCCTTTGCTCATACACCGCATGGGCAAAAACCCCTTTGCTTGACACTAAACATGCATGGATCAGGCTCCATTAGCAATATTTGCTCATATATGTATGAACAAACAATATGCAATCGATTTATGCTGAATGAGTATGTGAAATATAGATAGGATATTTGTTGGTTTGGTGAAGTGATCATAGAAATTGAAATTATTTTTTTTGTGTTTGGCGAAGTGAAAATATATACTTTTTATGATCACCAGCGAATACAAATCGACAGTCTATTGAAACTAACAAATTTTCTTATTATTTTATACCCCAGTTGACAAACTCACTGCTATAAAATCCATGTTTATTGAAAAATTCTGCTGGAACACGAGTTATATGATGCTATGTCATTTCACAATTTTGAGCCAGACGTCATTTGTGGGCCGTTGCATTTACTGTAGAAGATCAGGATTAAAAAAAAAAATAACAGTGAAAAATATTGATACTTTTCACTGTTTGAACAGTGAAATATACATTTTATGTCACACATATTTCACTGTAAACCATCAAAAAGCATAAAAAACTATGCTGTTGTTGTATATTTTTCAACACATCTGGATGCCTCATTTCATAAATAAGCAACAATTTTCATTATGCAAAGTCAATTATTTTATTGTTTTCCCTGTTTTACTTCATTTGGAAAGTTTTTGACATGTATCGAGACTTGTACATTAGGTTTCATTACATATAATTATGGTTTTGAAGAACAACATGCAGTTTTCAAAATTAAGGTATTAATGTCAATAATGTTTCTAAAAGGTCACCTTATTTCTGGCTGGTTTAAAAAGTAAAAATGCTAGAATCATTTTATTGTAAACATGTTTGTTCTTTGAAAAATGGTCATTAGTTATGCAAATAATCATAGTGCATCAAATCACACATAAAAAGACAAATAAATTAGCAATCTTGCAGTATTAACAATGAGGATCAATACATAATGTGTTTCATAGTGTTTTTTTTTTACTGAAAATTTACATTTCGCCTACTGAATGTAATAAGTCATGTAACTGACATTTTTATAAATTTTTACTTTTTTCCATTTTTGTGTTTATTAAGGTGACATACATCAACTGTTAAAATATTAAGTCAACATTTTTTGTAAAAATAATGTTTTTATCAAATTTTTGAAATTGACATACAGTCATTGAAATTCAGATTTAAATCTACAAGCAAGTCGGGCTAGTAATATGGGAATTTGTACTAGCCCAAGTCAGATTTTACTAGCTCAAACATTTTATTTTAAGTGCAGATAAACATAACATAAAACATCCAATGAATCATTCATTTATTCAATCTTTAGAATACAATACAACTCTCTTATTAATTTCATCCTTGTCCAAGTCAGCTTCCTCGTCATCTGAGCCAGCCTCTTTTGGATCCTGAAATAGGAAGAAATTTATTTCACCCACGGATTTCAAGCTACTCACAATTATAAATATGTACATAAAAATTTAATTAAAAAATTAACAGAGCTGTATCCAATCTATCAATGTGAAAGAGAGCAAACTTGAACCACCAGAAAATAAATAAGCAATTAAGTGCCAGGTTATTCTACAAAAAGCCAGTTGACAAATGCGTCAATCACAGTTACCTCAGATTCGCATTTCTCCTCGGTATCGCCCTCCCCCCCCCCTGGCTTTCTTCTTTATTACTCTCTGTGTCCCGAACGCCATGATAGTAATCAGGGAACACAAAACCATGCTCTTTATGCGCAGTAATCCAATTATCGGCTGATTGCGCAGCACTTGTGCGCAAGGTGTTAAAGAAATGAGCGGCAGTTGATATAAGCGGCTCAAAACTTTGTTTACAAATATTGAAATTGAAAGTGGAACTCGTTATCTGTTTTTTAAATTTTACAAGTACGTCGGGCTTGTAATATTGGATTTTCTACAAGCCTGAAAGGAATAATACTAGTTTTTTGCTGTCGGACTAGCGCGAATTTCGACGACTGGACATAACAAACACATGTTTATGCGGAAATCCCATTCTACTATTTTAGCTCTACACGAGAGTGTTACAATTATGTCCCATATGTCATAAACAATTATCACCAGATTAGTTTATATGAGAATTTTCCACTGCCTAGTATGCACTCAATAATGCTGGTTTATGCTAAGGATTTCTATCCTGATCATGTTTTTTGGAGTTTCTTAATTTACACATGCATATGGAAGTGCAGTTTCAGCCACAACTTGTTAACAAATTCATAGGAAGCCTTGCACTACATGTGTGTCAGTCCAATATGATATTATTTATTTAATGCTTTTGGGAAGTTTATAGAGAACAAGTGTTCCGCGGTCAGAGACATATTCCCCCACCCCCAACATTGTCTAGACCGTGACCTTTGACCTCAAAATCAATACGGGTCATCTACCTGTCATGATCAATGTGCATATGAAGTTTCATGATCCTAGGCCATAAGTGTTCTTGAGTTATCATCCGGAAACCATTTAGTGGAAGGTCCTACAGATGGACAGACGGACCGACCAACATGTGCAAAACAATATACCCCCTCTTCTTCGAAGTGGGGCATAAATATCAGTGAATTAAAACTGATAATTCGTTGTTTCAAACAGTGAAAAATAACAGTCATTATTCCAGCGAAATTCTTTAGCAAAACTAGTTTACGATTTCAATAAACGTTGAAAAAAAAAATGAAATGAAAATAAAATTTGTTTTATTCTGTGGAAAATCATTTTTAATTCACTCGTGATCATAGAAAGAATGTATTTTCACGAGTGGATCACCCACATGATCACTTGTGACTTAAAATTGATAATCCACCGAATCCAACAAATTTCATCTATCTATTTATTCTTCATAATCATAGACATTTTTTTGCACTGTTTAAATAATTTTGTCAGTGAACTTTTGTAGAACTTGTGGCTGCAATGGCACTTCAATTCCATTTCTTTTCCACAGTTATTGTTACTGTCCATGCATTATCGTCGTTGTTGGACAATTTCTCAACGTGGGTTCAATAACGTGCACGTCCTTGAAGGGTTGATAAGTCACCTGTAATAATAAAAATGTTATTGATATTCAAGAAATAAGACATCTACTTTGTTATCTAAAACTTTCCTTTTTTATAGGTTATTAGGCGTTTCACTGTACAATACGGATATATAATTGGACAAGCACACAGTTTGACGTCATTTTGGACGAGCCGTTAGGCGAGTCCAATATGACTTAAAACTGTGTGCGAATCCAAAAATATCACGTACTGTACAGTTTAAACGTCAAATAAGCTTTTTATTCTATATCCCTTTCTGCTGCTCTTTGTTTCATTTTAATTTTGATTTTAAAATGCTTTAATTGCATCTATGCTATTTTCAAGACAAGCGTCCGTGTGAGTCCATTTTAGTACATTCGGATACTTTTTCTCTGTAACGGCTTTTATCGTTATAAAACAATTGCTTAGTGCAGTTGTACTCGACTGTCCAATATGGAAAAAATACAGACTTTTTGGATCCAATACCGGAATATATTGGACGGTCACGTGGTACATATGAAGAATGCCGATTGGATGAATTTATTGGATATAGAATAATATGTTTTATAATATTGTTGATTTATTTTAAATTATATAAGTGTTATTTAACTATAAGAACAATTGCTCTGTTAACTCATGATAAAACCTTTTTTTGAAAATGTCAGGGTTTTTTTGTTGGTGAAATTGTATTGAATATTTTAAATAACATACTGAAAAATATAAATTAAATATCATTGTCCATGCATCCTCTATGTGTACTCTTGCTATATCATGTATGAAGGGGCTAGGCAATTTTAACTTGCCACAAAAATTGCATATGTTTTTTGGAAATTTGAAAGCATATACTTAAAACAAGTTTTGAAGTAAGGATTTGTAGGATCAAGGAAACATACAGTTGTGTATGAAATAGGGATCTGTTAAATATTTTTAAGCAGACTTCAGGCTAGGATTTTCAGGGTCTAATTGTCTAATTCTTAGGAAAGTAAAAAATATATTTTATGATATGTCAAGCATTATAAAATGAATACAATTTTAGTTATCAGAGGATTAATAATTTCAAATAAGCCATTATTTTTAAAAGGCTATTTTTCCTCCAAATTATAACCTTTACTAAATAAGCATACCAGTGAACTCTATCATCTTGTCTGACAACGTATATGTCTCCTAAATATCTTCCCACGTCCCCATCTTTAATGTGGCCACAGCTAATTGCTTCATGTGTTCTCTTATGTAAAAACATTGGTGGTTGAAATGGGATTTCAAGTATTGACACAAATATCTGAGTGGCTGGCTATTTAAAATTAATCGAAAACAATGAAATTAATTAATGGTGTGTTATAGTTTGTGTTTAGTGTAAAACCATGTATTTCACCATTATGTATTTAATAGTCTTTGAATCAACTGTGCATACATGAATTGCAAGTGAGGTAAAGTTTATGACAAAAATATTACCAACTGCGAAGTTATGGGGCAAAACTCCTTATTACAAAATTGATCTTGACACATGAACAGCTCCAGACGACATAAAGATTTCCAAGGCCATAACAATATGCCCCACCTTCAGCTTGGTTAATAAAACTGAAAAACTGATGGACTTCAATGTTGACATAACCTTACTTTCTTTTATCTTTTGCAATTTCTGTGGCAACTTTTAATCCAGATGTCCCAACTGCCTTGATTAAGTAGGGTGTCCTTGATTTGTCTTGGACACCCTGCAGCTGTCTGAATAACTAAAAATTAAACAAGAACATAATTACATTCAATGAACTGATATCTTTCACCATCACTTAAAGGATACAACTCTGAACTGACCAAATCATACTAACATATGTCAACGCAAAAACAATATCCCTCTGCCTTCGGCGGGGGATAATAAGATAACCCGTACGAAATAATGGGGCGGATTCCGGGCGTAATCGGGGCGGAATTGGCACGTAATGTTGGAATTACGCCCGTACAACTGGCGGAATGAGTTTTACGCCCGGAACTAAAATTATTTCTGGGCGTAATTCAACTGTTTTTTCCGGGCGTAAAACAAATCCGGGCGTATTTTTATACTTAGAATTTGTATGATGGAGATTTGTGGACGGAATTTTGCACTTTGTTTCTTTCGTGGGGCAGAATTTCATACTTATAAAATATTTGTGAAGCCACATGACGGAATTTTGAACTTAGTAGTTTTTACAGAGAGTAATATTGGACTTAGCAAATTTCTATGAAGCTGAACAATAACTTAATAAATTTAATTTAAACCAAAGTACTGAACAAAATATTACCAGTTACTGATAACTTTAAATAAACGTTTTTAAATAAAAATATTTAATTGTATTTATACATTTGTACAATCAATGAACATTCATTATAGACACAACTATTTCAGTCACAGTATAATTAATTCAGCATAAAGCTTTGATCTAATTTATGATTTTCATGTTCAGATTCTAAAACATATTTTGTAGTATTTTTATAGTTAATTTGTGAAAAGCTGAAAAGGAGACAGACTTGTGAACTTGTGATCATGAATTATACTCTTAGATTTTGCATTATTATTGGCAATATTGCTGGTAAAAAAAATAGGAGATAACAATAACACATTTTAATTCAATATATTTTATCTATTGCTGACTTTTACAGTTTCCACTTATAATTTTAAGTCTGAGGGATGACCTGGTGCATTAAAAATCTATTTGCATTATTTTTTAATTCACCGACCTTTAATTCTTCTTCTTTTTTGAAAATGTTGCTCCTTTTTAATAATTATTTCATAATTACAATAATGACTGTAAAGTTTAATAAAGAACAAGACTTGGTAATGTTTTCATCATTAACCAGGTTTTCCGAAGGAAAAAACTGGTTATTAGATTGGCGAATGCGGGCGGGCTGGCGGGCTGGCTGGCTGGCGGGCTGGCTGGCTGGCTGGCGGGCTGGCGGGCTGGCGGAATAAGCTTGTCCGGGCCATAACTATGTCGTTCATTGTCAGATTTTAAAATCATTTGGCACATTTGTTCACCATCATTGGACGGTGTGTCGCGCGAAATAATTACGTCGATATCTCCAAGGTCAAGGTCACACTTTGAGTTCAAAGGTCAAAAATGGCCATAAATGAGCTTGTCCGAAACATAACTATGTCGTTCATCGTCAGATTTTAAAATCATTTGGCACATTTGTTTACCATCATTGGAAGGTGTGTCGCGCGAAATAATTACGTCGATATCTCCAAGGTCAAGGTCACACTTTGAGTTCAAAGGTCAAAAATGGCCATAAATGAGCTTGTCCTGGCCATAACTATGTCATTCATTGTGAGATTTTAAAATCATTTGGCACATTTGTTCACCATCATGGGACGGTGTGTCCCACGAAAGAATCACGTCAATATCTCCAATGTCAAGGTCGCCACGACTAAAAATAGATTTAAAAAAAAAAAAAAACTTACAAAGGGGGTTAATTTTTTTTGGTCATTTCAAAAGTTCAGTTTGAGTTTTCTCCCTTTATCAGATTTTTTTTTCACAATGAAAACCTGGTTTTGTGACAATTTTGTCCCTTGTTTTAAGGTTTCCTTTAACATTAAATACACAACAGTCTAGTTTAATATTATTTGTTTATATCATCAATATGAATGCAGTTTCTCTCCATGTTACTCTTTAAATTATTTTTTTTATAGTAGTTAAGATTTCCCCAGTCTGAAAAGACCATAAACATGAACACTCAGATAAACACTGACAACCAGCTGAGTTGATCTCAGGTATTGTGCTGCCCATTCAATATTCACCAAATGCTGAGTCACATCTGTACATGTTCAAAACCATCTGGGCTTACCTGGCTTCAGTGGATTGGTTCAGTGGTACAGGAAGTGAGTGGTAGAAGTTGCTGTTTGAAAACATTAGAGCGGTTAAGCAAATTACTGACTCGGAACTAAATTGTCAGTATAATGCTTAAGCAAAATGAGGACTATACTGTAGTGAAAGAAAATGTCTTGCAGGGAGTACTGTGTCAAAAACAATTTGTATTTGATACACATAATGTGGAAATGAAAAATAAGTTTGTTGCAAAAGAGGTTCAAATTGGCTCAGGTTTAACTGTGATTTGGTCTCACCAAATTCCTGTGTTTTTGGAATACTGCAGAACAGCATAAAAGGTTTGTATTTTTACTCCTTCATTCCTCTATTATATAGATTATTAACTGATATAATTGTAATTGTATTTGTGTACTGTCCCAGTGGGAAATGTAAAAGGATGATGAAAAGTAGACGGGCATCTGAAGGAAAAACTACACAGTTTGAAACTAAAATGAAATACACAAATTTCTTTAAAATATATAGTAAGTACTTAAATTAATATTTCATTTTCAGATTATGTCATAGCATTAGGGAGAAAGGTTGCTGGTGGCATAACAAATTTTCCCATCTCGGACCTCAAAAGCCACATCACAAATTGAAGAATTTGTTTGCAAGAAAGCACAGACTGTTGAAAAAAACATGTTGTGAAAAAATGGACTTTTTTATATTTGCTCTGTGTGCGCGCCCGGATGATGAGCACAAAGCGGTCCTTGACAAAGGAAAGCTGGATTTGTTGATAGGTAAATCACAATTTTACTATACAAGTTATTGTATTATTAGTTTGAAATAGTTAAGTTCAAAATAAAGATTAATTCGAATTATACGATTAGTGATCCTCTTAGGGCTAGGCCTGTCAATAACAGAGTGTCTCAGTACCTTGCCGCACTAAGATCCAAACATGCCCCCTTTGACCCCCAACATGTTTTTAATTGGTTCTGATCACATTATTTTACAGAATATTCAATGAATTTTCAATAAACTAATTTTATTTTAACAGTGAAACTAGTTTTATCAATTAAAAAAAATAATTTTTAAATGAAAATGCATGTAATATTAAATAATATGCGCATATATAGCACATGTTGTTTGAAATATTCCACAGGGATAAATATCCAAGCACGTTCAGAAGTGTACTTAGTTGCCAAGTTTGAACCCTGTCTTTTTCAATTTATTTTATTTTAACAGTTAAAACTAGTTTTATCAATTAAAAAAAATAATTTTTAAATGAAAATGCATGTAATATTAAATAATATGCGCATATATAGCACATGTTGTTTGAAATATTCCACAGGGATAAATATCCAAGCACGTTCAAAAGTGTACTTAGTTGCCAAGTTTGGACCCTGTCTTTTTCAAATCCTAGCTCAGGGGCCCTGGATTAGATAAAAAGTTTGAAAAAGCAATTAATTCTACATAAGCTGTTAACAGTATTTGCAATTGGTGAACTGTAGTTGTACTAAATATCAAGTTGCATTTCAGATTATGACATAGGATGGGGGAGAATCGTGGACCTGAACAATACTGTGATAGAGAGGAATTCCTACTCAAGAAAGCAGTTTAAAAAACGCATTCAGTGTGAAAGAGTGAACTTTTTTATTTTTGGCTTGTATAAGAACAGTTTGTTTTTTAAAAAGTGCATGTCTATCAAATTATTTTTTATGTATATATATTGAATATTTTTGTTGTTTGTCTTTAAAAGCTACATTTTATCTTAAAAGTATCATCAAAATGCGGAACGAAAATGCGTAAATTTTCCGCATAAGTTCCACATTTTTTGTGACTGCGGAAAAATGCGGGGATTTTCAGCATTTGTTCCGCATTTGCAGAAGTATAAAATGGTGATCCATGTTTTTAAAATGTATTATCTTAAAATTAAAATAAAGATACTATGTTAAATGTATCTTGTCATATTTTTGACTAGTTTTTAGCTAACCTGAGCACAAAGTGCTCATGGTGAGCTTTTGCGATCACCTTTTGTTTTTTCAAATGGCCTGTCCTTATATGGGTATATTTACAATATGCATGTAATCCGATTTCCGCCCGGTATCTTAATTACGCCCTTAATCTAAGTTACGCCCGTAATTTTAACATTCCGCCTGTAATCTGAATTCCGCCCATAAACTGCTTTCCGCCCGTAATTTAAAATTCCGTCCCACCTCATTTACATATTTCGCCCCTGTTTTCCGCCCGGATTACGCCCGGAATCCGCCCGGAATCCGCCCCTCTTCTTAAAATCATATATAGAAAAATACGCTCGGAAATATTTTTTACGCCCGGAATTTAGTTTGCGATTCCGTGCCAATTCCGGGCGGAACATTTCGTACAGGTATGAGCATTGCACCAAAATGTGTCAAATTGTTTATTATCAAATTAGCATTTGTATGTAAAACATGAAAGATGTGTTTCTTCGAGCAGTTAATAAATCTTAATTGTTCATTATTTAAGGGAACAGAAAATGTAAGATGCACAGATTCTTACGTTGAGAGCAAATGACTCTTGCGAGTGAGACTCGAAAATACGCTCTACTGCTGCCCAGTTTTCTTGGCTGTAGGCGGCAACTGAGAGGACTGTGCCCAGGCCCTCAAGCTTGTAATCCTGTTATTAATAAATTTATAATATTGAAGTTAAGTTGATGTTCACAATCAGGCCGTAAAAATGGGGTGAAGAGCCAGGGTTTACAGGGGTAGACCGAATCCTCCAGCAAGTATTGGTGCCTTTCTTACTCAATGTTGTCCTCCATGAACTGGTACACTCCACCAGCGATTTTCCTTGTCAAATTGGGAAAAGTACCCGTACCGGTCCAATTGGGAAAAATTGAGTCGTGAAAACCTCAAAATTGGGAAAAATTGAGTCGTGAAATCCTTAAATTGGGAAAATCGTGTCTTGAAGTTTGGGTCTTATTATATATAATAAATAACAAAATATTATAAAGAACACACAAAATCAATTACTAGTTGTTTTAATCTCTTATAAAGCAATGTCTCTCTCTTTCATTTTTTTGAAAATTTCAACAATCTTTGATGTTTGATCATCACTCAGTTGCTGGAATCCCTCTCTGCACAGCATCATTAGTACTGTCAATGTGTCCTGTGATAGACGGTTCCGATTGGTCGTGCAAAGATTGTTTGAAATCTTGAAACCAAACTGCGTCAGTAAACGGGATCCACTTGCCTGATGACTCTTTTTTGCTATTATGACTCATTTCAAACTACGATAAGGTTACAAACCGATGTAAAACAGTACGCTGGCTGCCTGACAAAAGAACCGGAAACAGTAACGAATCTATTGATTGAACACGCTGAATAATAAAACCCGAAATTAATTGAGCGCGTGGTTACACACAACTATACGATTTTCTTTGTTTGCTCGCCGAAAGTTGGGTTTTGTTTCGAAACTTTCGATCGTTTTGAGAAAAAATTCGGACGCCGATTGGGATTTTTTCAGATGCCGATTGGGAATTTGGGAATTTTCGCTTGATTGGGAAAGTACCGTTTATAACTGGACCTTTATAAAAGAAATATTGTTTTTACAAACAATGAACTTTAACACAAAATACGTTTTTACATAAAATTGCAGCAAAAAACATCTCTAACTGCAACAGGTTTGACCTTGAAATTTATCTTGGTTCTTGCAAGGCCAAGATTCTGTGGACAATATCTTGGTTGCCTTGACTAGTGTCATTTCAGATGTTGTCTCAAGGCAAAAACGACTTTTAATTGCCACAAGAACACCATCAATGAGGGGGGCTATAAATGTCAAAGTTGCCTTTGGGCCCCGCAGCTGAATGTCTTGGTAGATTCTATTTTCCACCACCTCATTCACTTTTTTCAATGGCCTGAGATAACCAACCAAAGTATACAGACTGAGGCATATGTGCAAAATTATCTTTTTTTGATGTAAATTTAAATATTCAAAAATTGCAAAAAGAATAAGTTAGCCACAAACTACGGTTATAGTGGATCTCAGCTCATCCACCATCTCGGTAGCTGTTTCCACATAGATCTGGGCATCTGCAAGGGCTATTGCTCTTTGCTGCAGCTTGGATGAGAGGATGCTCAGTGGCTCCAAACGTTCCTGTTAGTGTTAGATATAATTTTGTTGTTGATATGCTTAAACGAACTTTAAGTCACATAAGTTGTTGAGCATTGTTATTTGCATTAAAAATAATTAAGAAAGATTATTACGACTTGATTTTTCTATTTTATTTGAAAATCATTACACAAATAATGTTCATTGTATCAAACCTTTACAAAAAGGACATAAGGGACCACGCTCTTATGTTTAAAAGCAATCGTGCCAGGCCTTCAGCCTTTGGGTTGGTGTGACTCACAGTTGATAGGTGGGCATGGTATGCTTTGAAGTTGTGTACCAAACTATCAACATCCTTGCCAAGATGTGGCAGCCATCGGGTACCAGTGGCTTTGGGAGGCATCAATGGTTTAACTTGTACAGCAGTGAAAGCGTTCATTAATCCTTTTTAGCCGGATTTTTTTCGAAAAAATCTCGGCTTATAGATTGATGTTGTCGGGCGGGCGGGCGGGGGGGCGGGCGGGGGGGCGGGCGGCGTGCTCGAAAATGTTAAAGTTCTTATTTCATGGTATAACTTTGGTATGCTTGGACCTAGAGTCTTCAAACTTGACATGAAGGTTGGCCAGGATTAACAGATGACCACTGGTCATTTCAAGGTCATTCATTTGAAGGTCAAGGTCACTGTGACCTTCAATATAAAAAATGTTAAAGTTGTTATAACTTTGGTATGCTTGGACCTTTCATGGTATAACTTTGGTATGCTTGGACCTAGAGTCTTCAAACTTGACATGAAGGTTGGCCAGGATTAACAGATGACCACTGGTCATTTCAAGGTCATTCATTTGAAGGTCAAGGTCACTGTGACCTTCAATATAAAAAATGTTAAAGTTGTTATAACTTTGGTATGCTTGGACCTAGAGTCTTGAAACTTGACATGAAGGTTGGCCATAACTAGTTAGTAACCACTGGTCATTTCAAGGTCATTCATTTGAAGGTCAAGGTCACTGTGACCTTGAATGTAAAAATGTTAAAGTTCTTATTTCATGGTATAACTTTGGTATGCTTGGACCTAGAGTCTTCAAACTTGACATGAAGGTTGGCCAGGATTAACAGATGACCACTGGTCATTTCAAGGTCATTCATTTGAAGGTGAAGGTCACTGTGACCTTCAATATAAAAATGTTAAAGTTGTTATAACTTTGGTATGCTTGGACCTAGAGTCTTGAAACTTGACATGAAGGTTGGCCAGAACTAGTAAGTAACCACTGGACATTTCAAGGTCATTCATTTGAAGGTCAAGGTCACTGTGACCTTGAATGTAAAAATGTTAAAGTTTATTTTCTTACATTTGATAATGAAATTGATGGAAACTTCAAACAATATGTTACTAATTTGCTAATAAAAAAATTGAGATCAAACTTTCCTAATTGTCAATTCAAGTTCATATTTGTGACCTTAAATGTTATTGTTGTTCATGTATATGCATGCATTCAAAACATAACACAAGGTTTGCTCATGCCTTGAAAAGTACTTACATTTCATTTTGACCTTTGAACAATATTTCAGTAATTTAAGTATTGCATTGACAAAAACACGAAAGGTACTTTCCTGTCATTTAAATCAAAAATCCGGCTTCAATGCGGTCATCTCCGACCGCGGAACTCTTGTTTGTTTTTGTACTGTTTGTGATACATAAAATAAAGTCCAGTCAGCAAAGTAATCAGCTTATCATGAGTTTTGTTTTGTTATATGGTGTCATGCCAGGCCAGTTCTAGACGGTTGAAGCAATGAATATTTACGAAATGTACGCCGATATCCTGTTTGAGCTTTGCAGCTAAACCATTGCGTACCCCTACCATGTTTGCTGCCCCATCATAACCTAATCCGATCAGCTTTTCTGAAATATTAAGATTCATTTTAATTATATGTTAATAGAGTTTGATGTGTTTTTTGCATTATATCTGACATGATTTTATGACATAATGATTGAGTAGAGATACAAATTAGGACGAGTCCATTTGCCATTAAGTTTTTGTTATACCCCCTATAAACATCTACATGAAGTATTCAAAGAACAACTTTTGGCTACTGAGTGCATAATTTTGGATTGTAATCATGTAACTCAATACCCAAAGGGTTTCATGATTGTAAAATGAAACTGGTGGTATTGTTTTCCAAATTGTCAGCTTTGCTGGTAACAATATTCTATACCTTTCTCAAGGCCGTTTTCCACCAGTACATCATCGACAAAAGCCTTTAGATCACCCGCTGTTGTGCTACTTGGGGAGCCAATGGTCAAAAAGCTTTCTTGCACAAAGTCATGTCCATTAATTGCAGCCCTTACAAATACACACTCCTGTTCGTAACCAGAAAAGTCTGTTGTTCCGTCGATGAGCAACGAAAAACCCTTGGCTGCTTCCATCATAGTTACCGTCTTGTCTTTTTCGGCACCTGCAATGTAAGAAAGAAACGCAAGAGCAGCTTTTCCATTGCGATAGGTTTAGCCAAGGTCAACACCATTGGCTTCAGTGACATTGCAAAGCCATGTGTAATCTGTTATGGGGCGGCCTTTTTTTCCCACAGCATGGGCATTTCTAAACAAATGCATCAACCGCTGGCGCTCTGATAAATGTAGTGATAGCATGGCTTTACCAGCTTGTGAACTGGCAATAGCTGCACTATCACTACATTTAGCAGCTATGTTTGCCGTAGCGTCAATGTGGGCTTTGCTCAGCTCATGGTCACTGACAGCTGATTTTTTCAAATTGGTGCTACCAGTGAGGAAGGTGTTGCATCCTTTCAGCCCAGAACCTATGCTTTTTGTTCCATAAAACTCAATGCATGTAAAGCAGGTCATGGCCCCTTTACTTTCATCAAAATTTAGCCACGATCTCCCTTCTTTCCATGACTCTTTAAAAGGCCTGTCATTCCTTTTTTCCTCATATTTTGACCAACGCTTTTTGTTTTCCTCATTTTTTTCATTCTCATTTTTTTTCCTTTTTATAGGCTGGCCTGGTTTGGCTCCTTCAACAAATTTTAATTGAAACATTTTGAGATAATTAACAATAAAATAAAAACGAAATCACCTGTTGTATATCTGGATACTCTGTTTTCATTCCAAGTAATGTGTGTAGATGTTGACAGATTGCTTCAAACTCTTGCGTAGCTTTTAGCACTGACAGATCGCGGAAAGGTCACACTGACCTGTGGTATTGACTGGCTTGCTTACGAATTAATCGGATATAACGGGAACCAAACGTACATGGTATTATCTCCCTTTGCGAATGTACTCATATAGTGTTGACGTAGTGTGTAATTTGCCTTGACGACGAGGTAAACATCTTGTACAGCGTATATTCACTTACGTCATTAAAAAAATGCAACCAATGAAAACATGTTTACATGAATGGAGTATTTATAAATAATTCGGTAAATTCACACTTTTGTCTTTAAACTTTTCTGAAAATAGCTTATGGAATTCCAAATTTCGCCATAATTTTTTACCGGACATGAGGTCCGACAATATTAGAATCATTTCCGGATTTTCCAAATTATTATCGGAAAAATCCAAGGACCGACGGTATTTCGGAAAGACTATAAATTGTATTATTTAGTTGAGAATTTAAACTACACCAACTATGAATGATTTTTCTAACAAATCAAAATATGTATGTATATTTTTTAAGCATATCAATATTAAAGTCCAAGTGATATGCAAGTATTTTACTGTTACTGTAGTACATGTATGCGCGTCAATGTAAACATTTTTTATATGCAACTACATACAATGACGCTTTATTGGACATTGTCGGCTTGGGTACTTATCACATTTACCCCGGGTACTCTTAAGTAAACTTAGCATATTACCCCAATACCCAGGAATTATAACGCTAAATCGGTGGTTGTCGACTTTTTTTAATTAATTGATGCAGTTTTCTTAAATAGAAGTTTGTTTAAGATAAACAATATCGTTTAACTGTAATCGGTAGCGCGTTTTACTACATCAGACTTTTAGGTGGAAATACAACTCGGGTACAGTATAATATCAACTGGATACGTTTAAGTATATTTACTCTACCCGAGGTTCATGTAAGTATACTTAAGTGAGTACCCGAGGTACATGTAAGTTACTACTTACCGAGCCGACAATGACCAATCAAGCTACAATGACAAATAGATGTGCAATATATAATAAGTGGTCCTCATGTAATGCAGCCAATGAGTGGACAGACTTTAAAGTAGAAAACACGCACAATGTAATGTATTATATTATACTATAATATATACTGTTTATATGAAAACCGTCTTTCTCAGAGCATGGCATATACAGTTTACCTGTGTGTTAATGGAGTGGTACCCCATTTTATTGACATATTGGGGTTCACCAACTGTCGGTGCCTGTATCTGTATATGTGTTCCATCTACAACTCCAATGACATTGGGAAAGCCAGCAACATTAAAAAGTCTGTTTTCTGTTGTCTGACATCCCATAATGTTGTGGGCAGACAAATGTATTGCCTTACAATTTCAGGCAGTGTCAGGGCATCGATTACTGCAGTAATTGACCGAGAGACTGTTGGTTGACTTACTGCATGGATGTCCTTATCATTTAGTTGTATGCTTGATGAGGCAAAATAGCAAAGTGTTAATAATATTTTTTCAATGCTGTTGAGACTGTGGTTTCTTTGAGTTTGTGGAGATATAATATGTTCAAGCTGCTGGTTTAAAAATAAAATTCCATCACTGTCAAATCTGTATCTTTCAATCAATTCAGTATTATTCAATTTATCTAAGACATCTACACGTTCACGGAAGTTTTTTTCTTGGCATTCTGCAATGAAATGGTTTACAATTCAGCAGATGTTGTCATGTTAAACTAAATATACTATAGATAAACAGTACCTTTTTGCTGAAACTAATATAAAGGCTGTCCAGTTGACACTTATCATCAAGGTTGACACAGGTAAGATTCATGCGCCTAGGACCATGGGTCAATATATCGGACAGATGGGATTTCAACTGGATAATGATTTTTATTAATCCAGTTCCAATGCTCCACAAACACAAAATTAAAAAATATATCAATTCTTCGACATTTGAACTTCTAGTTCGATTTTAAATGTTGAACAGTCTGGATGTACATTAAACATACCGAATCTTTTGATGACTTATTTCACAAACAAAAGAATGGTTCACATTATCATACACCCAGACATTGTTTGAACCAAACAAACACTGCCATTGATTAAAAAAAAGTTGGTGGAAATTTTGATCCGCCATATTTGTTTTGAAGTTCTGGTGTGAGTAAATACCAACTGTGAGTGTACAATTTCACTATATAACAGTTGTCTTAAACACCGAACCACAAAAGTACAAAATACATACCTTTTTATAAAAATTAAACGCAGAAAGGGTTGAAAATATCATCTGTTATGTCGCCATATTTAAGGATTTTATCGAGAAGTTAAGGCAGCTATATATAATGTACGAACCTTAACTTCTAAGGGAAAAATAACAGTCCTAAGGATTTTCCTATTGAGGTTAAGATTTTTATGAATACAAACTTAGGGAATTTCGCAAAGTTAAGGGAGAAATCGCAGAAAACTAAGGAAATTATTTGTAACCTTAGGTAATTTTCATCTAGGTGCTTTATGAATACCGGCCCTGACCCACATATTTTAGATAATGTGCGAAATGGACCAATCAGGTGACATTAAATAAGTATCTTAGGGAAAGGGGCCTTTATAAGGCCTTTGCTACAGAAGGCAAAACAGCCCTGTAGCATATTAGTGACATTGCATGTTTTATTTGTGTGCATATAATTGTAAGACTACATTGAGTGTATTTTTTTTCTACAAAGACTTTAAAAAATAATTATAATTGACTTTTAAGAAAATAATTTATTATGGGGAATTTCTAAAATTACAGAATCCTTTTGGATTTGAATAATTAGCATTACATGTGCATTTCATATAATTTTGATTATTTGTTATTTCTACAGCGCATTGAACAAGTATTGACGCAAATATGGGTGACAAATCAACTTTAGATGAAGAGTTTAGTGAATGCATTGAAAACCTCCATTTTAATAGCTCTTTTGACAGTATTGATGGAGAAATTAGTAAAGTTGATGGAGAAATTGGTAAAGTTTAATCATCAGCTCAGCTAAAAGAAATAACATTGAAGTAGCCTTCTATTCAAACAGAAAACAATTGCATATGGATAGTTTCGAATGCTTTGAGCGAGGTTATAAGTCGTTAGGAAGTGGTTCCCCTTGTTTATCGCTTTCTGTCAATAGAGATGACAGCATGAAATTGTATCCTGCAAACAGAAACAGGTAACGAAAGACTGTTTTTGATGCAAAAGACACAACTTTGTAAGAATTAATACAGAAAATCAAACATTTACTAATGCCACTACATTGCTGTGAACAATTCTCCAAGAAAAGAAACGCCTGCAAATTTTGATTCTCATTCATATAGAAAAGTACCAAAACAATTTAAGCAAATACAAAATCAAGGGAGCATTTTGAACTTCTTCATGCAATTCCCAAATAAATTAGAATGTCCACCAGGTTCCGTCTTCAATACTTTAACTCGGCCTACAATCCAGGTTATGAAAGACAAAATCGTGGATTCTACAGCACCCATTGATGAAATAGTCCCAAAACTGAACATTGAAATGGATGATGATAAAATACCAGCCTGGGGAAGGTCAGTCATCTATTTGCCCATAAAAAAAGCTGGGAATGACCGTGTCTCCACCTGAATTTATATCAGTGACGATAGTGATTCAAACAGTCGGTACTCCTCACAAGCATCCAACGAAACTTTGCAAAAGCCTAAAAGTGATGCTGTAAAGCAGCTGTTTGATGCACAAAGGAGTTTACTTAAAGATTCCAAGCACAAATCTAAAGGGAAGAAGCAGACATGAAAATCATATACCAGAATTTCAAAAACTGAAATTGAAAGTGTAAAGAATGAAGCTGCAAAATATTTGCTAGGCGACAGTTTTGACATGAATACAGTTTTTAATTCTGATGTGGAAGATATTTTTAGTCCCATTCCTCAGTCTAATGTCAAAACAAAAGTGTTGCCAAAAGCTGTGATATCTGATAAATATGGCCTCCTAGGAACTGGTAATTATCCAAGAGATTTAGATGAAAATATCAATTATTTTGAGCATCTCCCTCCAGAAGTTTTAAACCAACATATTTAAATAAAAAAAGTAAAATAGAGGCCCTACCTTAACTTAAGACACTACAACACATGATAACAATTTAACACCATAATCTTAACACCAAAAGTAATATATGTACGGGCCTCGAAGTCAGATGACCAGTAAACATCATGAAGTCCATGTAGAACAAATACACAGTAAATATAAAACAAACAAAATAATGTTGTAGTAATTTATAATAATTAATGGAATTATTATTTTTGTCATTTTAGTTAATCAATATTCATGAGGTATCAAAATTGTGTATGAATATTCTGGGATGAGTGATTTAAGCAACAATAGTATTGGTACAAACTAACTTGCATAGGCTTAATCTTATTTAGGATAATCTTACTTTTGATGGCCTTCATAATTTTGTTGGAGGTCGCCATCTCTACAGCCTTCCTGTCAACAAGCTGTTCTGGCTCAAAGAAGCCTTTTATCAACTTCTTAAAGGTGAAGGCAGCTCCTTTGCATTTGCATTTGCTGAGGACGCAGGAGAAACTATTCCTTGGCACACAAACCTCCTCATTCTTCGCCAGCCGCTCCATATTAGCTGGTGGGTCGTCAGTCAATGGGACGAATTGCTGGGAACAAACTGATAGTTAACTTACAAAATTTTGCCTATCAAGCAAAAATGCCGATTGGTGACTGTTTAAAATTGTAATAAAATGTCAGCACACTTTCTATTGTCATCCATTTTATATATGTCTACATATGCATCAATTATCTGTTCTGCATGGCCATTAATAATATGATGATCTGCAGCCTTAACTTTCTGAAATCACTGTATTGATGACATGATTGTAATTTCTGCGCCATTGAGTAAAATTTTGTTCTGGCTAAGTATATCGGCAGGTTTGCCGTTACCTATTTTTAAAATGTCCATACCCAGTAAAACATCATCTTTTATATCTGTAATAATAACTTCACATTTTGTTTTATATCCATCAATTAGCAATTCTAAATCACATTTGCCAAAATCTGTCAATGGTTCCCTACCTGCATGTAGTAATTTGCCTTTTTTGATAAATGTGGTTTACATAAATCCTCAATTTTATTATAAATATTTTTAGAACCCACTGTTTTTTCTGCACCAGTATCAACAACGTTATAAACATGCATCCCTTGAACACATCCAGCAAAATATATACTTTCTTGGGAAACAACGCCTAATTGGATTATTTGTTGGATTAGCAACACCAGGGCTTTTCATCAGGAAATTGGGAAGAGGCCAGGGGCCTTTCAAATTGGGAATTTCATGCGCGATAACTGCTCATTTTGGGAAGACCGTGTTTTTTAAAGTTTTTGAAACAGGGTCTTTTCATTGTGCAGAAGTATTAAAAGACACATTTTGGTGCATTCTTAAATCATATTAGAGCTCATTGCTTTCAATTTGGGAGATGCCCAATATGTCTTTTGAAGTAAAAAAAAAAAACCTGAACACTATTTTTGGCCTTCAAAATTTTGGACTGTCTCTTTGCCATTCGAGTCAGTCCTATCTAGTTTAAACATCAGCCAGGCCGGGGCAGCATAACTGTAACTATTAGTGTTGTTTTGATGATGTCATTGATTTTCACTGCCTTTATTGCTTTGATTTTGACTCGCCAGATGTGTACCATTAGTGTAGACATGATTTTCTCTCCCTTTGTGCATAGTACTTTGGGAGTGGAATGATGATGGCATTTTACACTGTTCAGTTATTTGACTTGGCATGTTTTGTAATTTGAGCAATTTACATTTCTTGTCATTGTTCATTTTGATTTTAATGTAACTGTTTGTATGTGACCTATCCTTAATAAATTTGGCTTTTGGTGTGGTGTTGCAACTCTTGTGAAATTCTACTTGATTTTTGGGCAGTCAATGCATTTAATTACAGCCCATATCCTCTTGATTGCCTCCGTAAAATGTTTACGATTTCTTCCAGAAAGGGAAGAACAGAATGTAACATTTACTGCCCGTCATAGTGACACGGGTTATTCACACTCAAATGATTCACAGCTGGTCCCATCTTTAGTACCTTGGGGTCATGAAACGTACATTGTGTAAACAAATTAGGGTATTGTAATGATTTTTATAGTAACGAGAGACTGTTTGGTGAAGCTAGTTTACTCTAGTAAAGATATCAGAGAAGAAAATGGCCAAGATCGGTGATTTGGAGTTTCATAGTTTGCATGCTCCCCTATTACTACATGCACGGACAGCGAAAGGGGAACCAAAATAAATAATTTCGCAGTCTTTTGTTTTTGTCCATGTGTTTATGCAGAATGTTTTGGGGGCACATTTGTTTTGGATGCACAAAAGTTCGGGAATTCTGATCTTGCAAAACGAACAAGGAAATCAAATGATTTTTTTTTTTAAATGCAAAGATGATAATTCAAAGATGATTTTAAAGGACTCCGATGGCTACCCCTGACACAAAAACATCCAAGTCCAAGTCTCATTTTCAGGAGTCTGGGACTTCTGGACTCGTGTTATTGTCAAACGATGCATATTTTTCCACAATTTCAACACTTTTTACACCTTCAACACCTGGACTAACTTCACTTATTGTTTTCAAGATAAAAGTAGTTCGTGGAAGCTTTGACTCATGCAAACTGTTGTATGCTACCCAAAGTTGTGAACTTAGTTTAGAAAATGGAAGGGTAATTATAATGATCCTTTTATGCTTAATAATGAGACCCATTAAATTTCTCTTTCATCTTCATGTGTCTTTCATAGTTCCTGGTAAGTTCCTTCTGTATGGCCTTTAATATTTCCTCATAGTCTATTTATAATTCGTGTAGTTGGTTCTGCCAAATATTCAGCCTAAACATTCTCTCAATATTTGTGTCCGAACAGCTGCAAGAAAGTGGTTCTTCTGTAATGTTTAACATTTCTCTTTCCATAATAATGAACATGTTCTAAATTGAAAGACTCCTCATGGGATTGTGGTCCACCATTAGGCTCTAAACCTTCATCTCTACATGCAATATGATTCTTAGTGTAAAAATTATTACTTGGTACATAGAAGTGATATAAATTGACTTTCAGTCGCCAGTACTGAGTTTATTGGCAAATTGATTTCATGTGATATGGCCTTAAAATGAATCCATGAATACCAACAAAAAGCTAGAGATGATCTAACTCTAAAGGGTATTCTTCTTTTAAACATGTTATCATTAGTGGCATTGTTGACTTATGTCCGAGCCATGAATAGTAAACCTAATGATGCAGTTCCTTGCAAGTACATACTCCCATGGTCACATTGCAGAATCCTATTCACTTAACCCAGTTGTGACTGACAAAACATTAATAGAAGAAGGTTAAGCAAATACTTTAGAGTTACAATATTTTTATGTCCCCCACCACTATAGTTGGGGGACATATTTTTTTTGCCCTGTCTGTTGGTTTGTTTGTTTGTGTGTTTGCATCAATCTTTAACATTTGCCATAACTTTTGCAATATTGAAGATAGCAACTTGATATTTGGCATGCATGTGTATCTAATGGAGCTGCACTTTTGGAGTGGTGGAAGGTCAAGGTCATCCTTCAAGGTCAAATATATAGCTTCAAAGCGGCGCAGAAGGGGACATAGTGTTTCTGACAAACACATTTCTTGTTTCTTCTTTTATTAGCATACGCATTGGGTGTATCATTCAATATTTCTATACTTTCTTCCTGTGTGGTAGAATCAACAATGGGCTTTTCCTTCTCAACAACATCATCATGTCTTTCCTCCTGCAACATTAGGTATGATATAAACTATTGGCTTCATTTTCATATTTTGCTGTGTGAAATGAGAGATGTGCTATGGACAAATAATGTATGAAGAAGTTCCGCTGGTGTAACATCCCCATTCACCTTGACCTTTAATGTTGATCATGGCCTGTCACCCCTCTAAATGTTCGACTCCATGATATACATAAGCATGTCAAAGAGCAAGTTACTATCTGCAATAGGTTGAATTTTGGACTTAAATACTTGATACCAGTCAAAATATTACAATAACCCGCTTTAATAATTATTGCTGAGATCAAGGTGTTGATATATATTTGTAGTTGTAATTTGTGTAACATGCATGTAAATAGTGTAAGAGATTAAATGCTATTAATTTCAAATACTATCACATTTTTTTATGCTCCCCCCCACAAATTTTAGGGAGAGCATATAGTCCCCGCTTCGTCTGTCCGTCCGTCCGTCCATCCGTGTGTCCGTCCGTGCACAATTTTTGACCAGGCTATTTCTCAGCAAGTAATGACCGGAATTCAATGAAACTTTATGGGAAGCTTCACTACCAAGAGGAGATTTGCATATTATCATTGGGTTCTGGTCGGATGATTTTTCACCGAGGTTATGGCCCTTTGAAATTTTCCATTAACTGTACATATAGTGCAATTCTTGCCCGGGCTATTTCTCAGCAACTAATAACCGTAATTCAATGAAACTTTATGGGAAGCTTCACTACCAAGAGGAGATGTGCATATTAACAGCGGGGTCTGGTCGGATGATTTTTCACAGAGTTATGGCCATTTTAAATTTATAAACAAATTATTGTCCCCCCAACTACTGTGCCCTCAAGACATTTCCTTTTATCTGAATATATAGTGCAATATTGTGACAAAAAAACCTTTGGGGAGCATCAACCGTCTCCGACGGTTTCTTGTTTTCCAGGTAATACATGTATGACTTAAGTTAAATAATAATTTGGCCATACATGCCATGCATGGAACTTGTTATGTTTAGTTTAAACAATAAGCATACATACATTAACAGTTAATGTCCAGGAGGCCGTTTTATCAAGATATCTTAGCGGATCTTATCTTAAATGCAAGACTTAATTACGATTTCATTTACAATCCGCTAATACCCGTTTTATGAAGGCCGTCGTAAGTATCGAGTCACAGATAATATTTAAGTTGTGTGTACGATCTGGAATATCGCGAACAAGTCGAAATATGCCATAAGGTGTTTAGCAGTAATATTTAGGCATCCAAGTTTAAACATCGCCAGCTATGCAATTAATGAAACAACATTAATTACATTATAATATAATGAGCAGTCCTTTGCTTGCATTGAACCACAACACCATCAATATAATAAATAACATCTTATGATAAGCATGGGTTTTCAAACACTATAGGAACTTGGTAGTCATAATGTCATGATTTCAAACACATTTGATACATTCACCTTCTCCCCAATATGGCAAGTGTTTAGTTCCCTGCGTTTAACTCATACAGCCTAGCCAACCTTCTGTTCTTTTCAGCCTGCCAGTGTCTGATGGCCGTTTGTACAGGTAGTCTTTGACATAAGTATGTATGGCAAGCAGTTTCATCAGAGCATCCAAGTTGGCTTGAATGAGTGCTATGCAGGATTTAACCTTAATTCCTTAAAGCATCCTAAACCAACTCTTACAAATGTTACTTGTCATTGGTATGCCCAAGGCAAAGTTCATCTTCTGAGTGATGAGATGGTATTCTTCTTTGTGACCGCAAAAAAGACTCTTTCAAAGTCCTTTTACTCCTTCATCTTGTATGTGCCGTACTTTACTGGCTTTACTCCACTTGACTCTTCTGGAGAGTTGCTGGACGTTAATGCCTTACATGAAAGATTTTTCGATAATCTTTTGAATCAGATTTGGACAGTTTGTCTACAGTATTTGGTTCCAGCACGCCAAACACCGTCAAGATTGATGTAGTTTCATTTTTGAACCTGTTGCTCAAAATCTTTGTTACACTTTCTGTATAGCTTTTTAAAAGCTTGTCAATTTAACTCTTCGTTTTCATGGGAAAGGAGCATTCTTTTTCATCAGCAAGGCCCTTGTCATAAGCCAAGCCCTTGTCATCAGTAAGGCCCTTGTCATCAGCCATTCCCATGACATCAGCCAAGCCCTTGGCATCAGTAAGGCCCTTGTCATTAGCCCTTCCCTTGTCATGAGCCAATCCATTGTCATCAGTAAGGTCCTTGTCATTAGCCCTTCCCTTGTCATCAGCCAAGCCCTTGTCATCAGTATGGTCCTTGTCATTAGCCATTCCCATGTTAAGCCAAGCCTTTGTCATCAGTAAGGCCCTTGTCATCAGCCATTCCCATGTCATCAGCCAAGTCCTTGTCATCAGTAAGGCTCTTGTCATCAGCTAAGCCCTTGTCATCAGTAAGGCTCTTGTCATAAACCCTTCCCTTGTCATCAGCCAAGTCCTTATCATCAGTAACGCCCTTGTCATCAGCCAAGCCCTTATCAATTTTGCCCTTGTAATTGACCAGGCTATGGCCATCTGCCGTGTATTTGATAGCGAAAAACTATTCCACTGCTGCTGCTGCAGTTTTTATATAATAAAAAATTGGAATAAGTGTATAACCGTTACACACATTAAATATATTACATTTCATGTTTACCACCATGGCTATCGATTATAATAAGCTACTATAAGTACCACAAATGAAGCAATATTATTTAATGTAAACTTGTTTAAAATTAAGTGTTCATTAAGAAATGCTCCGATTGTAAAAAAGATACGAAACATAAATGGTTAAAAAACTTGCAGAGTACAAGATTAAAATAACAAAATACCTTCTTACACGGTACATGTTTTTGTTATAGCACAAATGAATCCATTGTGAATACTTTTAACAGTTACTGTTGTGCAAATAATGGACTCAAAGAAACATGTTACTGTTTGTATATCATAACATTATTTGAAACTTAAAAACACATTCCTTAAGGACATGCAAAGTCTGTAAGTAGAATGTGTTGAGTCCCTATATATGCAATACGTCCCTTACTTACATTGTGTATTAATGCAGGGTCAGTAAAAACAATATCGGTAGCGAATCATGTGTTATGCTGTTAAATGATTCAATTTTTCAACTATGAGGCATTTATAAAAATAACATATAACTGAGTGACAATGATATACTGCTTCCCACCTCGTTCCATTTCTAGGTTTGGATACCTGATATTAACTCAGCTTCCGACCCCTGGTACTCTCTGAAGACTCCAGTTATCCCAAACCAGAGCATTAATAGCAATCTCTGCTGGCTAGGTCCAATGTGGAACCTTCTGACGCTTGGCTTTTCCTTGGTCTATTTCAGTAATTTCTATCTAAGTGATGTCTCAATAACGACTTCTGCAATTTATTATGCTAATTAGCGCGTTTACTCTACTAGGAAGAGCGCTTTGTTGCGAGGTCATCAAAGAAAACAGTAATTGAAGGCTTTTCAAGATGTTGGGTATTGTATTAACATGTAATATATGACAACTATAGAGCCAGGTATGTTACATACACTTTATAAATTTCTGTCTGTGCTGCATTCCTGTCTATGCCAAGTTCATGGTATGATATTGCTGCATTAATATTCTTTTTGCTGTGCAGTTTCTTAAGGACTTGATTTTTTCCTTCTATCTTGACAGCCATCTCTTGATGGCTTAAACTCAGGCTTTTCAAGCTATTTAGCCAGATTACAGGTTTTTCAAACTATCCTTTCTAACGTTTCATATTGTAATGCCGGTCCGTCTGGTGGCCCTCAGACGGTGCCAACATCACAAATTTCCTACTGAATAAAGAAAATAAAGACTGCATAAATTAAAATATCGCTTTTTATTAACACAAAAGTCATTTCTCAAGTTTCATATTATTTCTATTTTCTGATGTTATTCGTTTCTTAGCCTTAAAGAAAAAAAAAGTCATCTAACCTCGTTATCCATGACCCTTTCCAATGAGTGCCAAAACGCAACTGAAACCAAACGACAGTTTGGCCACATTTATACTCGTAGTAAAGTGACGTCATACGCATGTTTCAATGAATGACGTCACATGATTAAGCAAATCTTCAATGAATGACATATGATTCAGGGTTTTTTTTGGCCCGATTTTATAGCCGAAATTTGGCTATGTTCCCAATCACAAAAAGTATACTTTTTTCCCAAAATGTGGCAAAAAATTCCCAATTCCCCCCCCCCAAAAAAATATATTTTTTTATTTTTTTTAGAAAGAAGTGTCTTATGCGTATTTTATCTCAATTTTAATTCAATTACATCTAACAAAGTATTTTATGATTTTGTTCTTTTAATTTTAATGATTATAAAGTGTTATATCAAATTAAGTATTTCCCTAATTAGTGGACTTTTCATGTGGAAAAAAAAGCTAATGAATTATTTTTCCCAATTTCATGAAAATGCCAATAAAATTCCCAATTCCAAAGCCATGGGCTATCTTCCCAAAAAGTGGGAAAAAAACCCTGTGATTTAGCACAATTTCAATGAATGGCGTCATATAAAAGTAAACATTCAAGATGGCGGAAAAGAGAAAATACCGCAAAATACTTGCGAGTTAAATGTAATTTATGACAAAGGTAATCATCATAATATGATGAATTAATAAAAAATATGCAAAGAACTTTACAATATATCAGTATATTGATTATACTTAAGTATAATATTTAATAATTATAGAATAAACAATGATTTATTCGTGACATTGACAATCGTACTATGTGTACATCGTAACTGACTATTTAAAGGTAATAATAGGCATTGACATAGGTCATAGCAGTATTATGTGAAAGTCTAAAATATATATGGTGCCAGGTTTTTCCAAATTATGCTTTCTAACGTTTCTTATTATGTGAAATTCTAAAATAGATATGGTGCTTTTGATTAAAAAACCCATTTGTTTTTGCAATCTAACCTGCCTCAGTTTATCTTACACTATTTGCAAGGTCATCTTGCCTCCATTGGGCTGATCGCTTTTGACAAAGAACTCTTATTTTGCAGGAACAAAGCTTCGCCAAGTGCTTTGAACATATTTTCTGATATTTCCCAGTTATTGTCTGAATACGAGGTTACAGAAAATATTATTGACAAAAACACTTTTCCGAGCGCTTCAATCTTGTACATCTGTGAACAGTCAACTCATTTACACAATTTTTGGGCATGGGTTGTAAATTTAATCATAAAAATAGCTTAATTTACCCAACAAATACATCATTACTATCGGTCCAAATGACGAGAAATTCACAGATACTAAGAGATCACTTAGTCAGTTTTCATGCTAAGGGCTTTATCAAATTACAAAGCTTTTTTTCCAGCAATACAAAAATGTAAACAGCTAATATTAAACTGAAGAATTTGTAGTCATTTATACATGTCCAATAATGCCATTTTATGATTGGGTTGTTTTATTACTTTATTCAACAAGTTGATACATAAAGGATATACATAAGCTTAAGCCTTCAAGCCCTTAGACAATAACATGTGTGCTTTGCTCAGAGCTCCAGATAAGATGCGTATCTACGTATTTTGGCATTGAAAAAGAAAAAAAATGCTTTTAAAATCGTCCCAGTACGTAACATTACGCAATACAAATCTTGGTACGTATTTTTGATTCAATTATAGTTTGAAAACCGTTTAACCAATAATCCAGTGGAGTGTTTACTGTAAGTTTAACTATGAATCAAAAGTAAGTCAATCAAAAGAACCTTGTAATCAAAATGGCGGCCCATCGTGTTGTTATTTGGAAAAGGGACGTTTCAAGCGAACAGCGGCTCCTGCAGGAAGTAACTGTATATTGCAATATGCCAGTTAAGTGATAAATATGATGATGCTTAACAAGAAATATCTTTAAAAAAGATAAACGGCGTTGATAGTTCAATGAATGAGATCAATGATAGCGAATGTCTTTTTCTGTGCAGTTCTTAGCTGCATCACACGAAGTAAGGGATGTTACGCGGAGTTTTCGCGGCTTATTTTACATTATTACATATTGCTGGTCATAAACCTTTAGATACAAAACAGAAAATCAAAAGAAGAATGGAAGTTAAACTAAAACATACAGGACACTTTTGGGTAAATTTTTATATATATTCATGCACATTTTAAAGAAATTAAAGTTGATTAATGAAGAATAGTATAATTCTCTACTATGTTTGTTCAAATAAATTGTTATCCATTTGTCCTCACACTCATATTGTAAGATATATTATTGTCCCAATCACCAAAGAGAAATATCTTTATTGGAATACAATTACCTTGAGAAGTATTATGAGGAAAAAACAAATAATAAGTATTGCTGAATAAAATGTAGCTTTTTCAGAAGTCCAACAGGGTATCAACATTCTTTTGAAGGTTGTCTCCCTTGGTCTTTGAAAGCCTGGTTACAGTAAGTGGACATAAGTGCAACTTTGAAGGAAGGTCCATTATAATGTCCCAAAATACTGCAGTGAAATGTTTATGAAACTTGACTCAATGACAGTATGACAGAGTGAAAATTAAAAAGTTCAAAATCTATAAGTTTCTCTTAAATGTTTTACGAGTTATCGCTTTTCTTTTTTGCTAGTGCGTAGCTCAATTACATTGTTTTAATCATGACTACAAAATATTAAAGGAATTCAAATGGAACTTTACATTGCAGGCTCGGCCTTATTATATAGTATCTACAGGTTGAGTTATTTCTCAAGGCAATGAACTATACTAAAAAAATTAAATGGTATATTAAAATACAACGATAAAAAACACATTTTTTCATAAGCAAACTGAAAAAGATCTGGTAAATGGCTGGAGAAAATTGTAACATGACAAACAGTGAAGTTAGTAAATATTTGAAGTAATCATTTAATCAAGCAAAGACAGATGAAAATGTTAAAAATTTGACTTTTCCACAAATAAGTGATTCAAAATGCCAGTAATGCAATCTATAGAAATTCTTTTAAAACATCAAATTTCTTTGAAACATTTCCTTTTAAGTTTTAGCATGTGAAGATGTAAATTTTGCTACTTCTACTTTCCATGTAATTTATGGAGATTTAATGTAAGCTGAGCATTTTCTTTCATAATAGTCTTCACTATTAAGATCAACTTACTTAAGCAAATACCTTTATACCTTTATTTATTTTTATCAACTTACTGTTATATGAATTTGTAAATATGCTTAATTTCCTTCACAAATTTAAATCAGTATCAATACCAGGGAGGTAACCCATGACAAACCTAAGAATTAATTCTTCTGTCTGTCATGACTATTCTTAGTTCAGGGAACCAACTCTTCACAAACAAGAGTGTACCTTTTATGGAATATTTATCTACAGGGGACAAAAATATTTCTAAACTTCACTCGTCCGAGTTCATTAAAATTTTCACTCGTCCTGCAAACACATGCATATGTCCTGCAAATATGAATGAAATAAAGATTGCAAAGGGTTGATCTGACTAATAAAGTATCTTTATATTACTGCTAAAACCACGCGTTTTGGACAGTTCGCGAACGTTTGGTCTTATCGTACACTGACTGCTGTGTTTTCCTTTTTTTAAATGCTCAGTTTTTTTTTCACTCGTCCTGTAGGACGAGAGCTTTAGGGATATTCACTCTTCCTTTCAAGATTGCACTCGTCAATACGAGCGGACGAGTATGATCCTCTACTATGTTTGTTCAAATAAATTGTTATCCATTTGTCCTCACACTCATATTGTAAGATATTTTATTGTCCCAATCACCAAAGAGAAATATCTTTATTGGAATACAATTACCTTGAGAATTACTAATTGACAATTTTCACTTGTATAAATATTCAAATACATCACAATATAAAGAAGTGAAACTCCAGGTGCTGGAGCATTATTGAATTCTTATTATAAACAATTAGTTGGTCCTTTATTTAAGGCAAGTGACCGATTGCCCAAACAGTACAAAACAGCACAACACAAAACAACATAAACACAAAAAAATTATAAGAATAAAGCTGGTTTCACCACCTTGGAACGGTAAATGCAAAGCATTGGGGGTTAAAACTGGTTTTAGAGCGCTCAACCTCACACTTGGCCCTGAAATACTCATGATACATTGAAGTGTAAATACAATTTAACATAGCATTGTAACTCAGATTAAACAATAATAAAAGGGAATTGAAACGCATTCAAATTAATTACCATTTAATTACTCAAAAGTAGGAAAGAAACATTAAACCATTGATCAATTATTCAATACATTAATTAATTTTAAAACATTACTTTATGTTGTTGTCTAGTTGTTCATTTAGAACATCCAAAAATGAGCACAACATCCTTGACACTGTGCTTTTGCTCACTCCATGCGAGTTTCCAACTTCGGAGTATAAGTTGGCCAGATAGCGTAAACTAATGTTAGATTCCTAAAAAAAAAGTTATATGTGGGGGGGGGGGGGGGGGGGTGGTACTGCATGATTTCTTTGGCTTCTTCGTTTATCCCGGATTTCAAGTAGATGGTGAATGTACTTTCGACTCCAGCGCTGTCTTTGAGTTTCTTGTGTATTAGATAGATGTTCAATATCTGATCTAACTAAAAAAAAAACACTCTGTCATCAGCGCAATTCACCTAACACAACAAACGTGGAAACCATATTTGCCAACCTTAAAACACCTCTTTACCATCATTGACTTATGTTGGAAGTCATGAAATCCTATCAGATGGTTGCATAAGATTTGTTTATGGAATGTAAGTTTATTCTTACAAACTTCAAAAGATTTCTTAGTTTAGTAAACAGCTCGTATGAACTTTATGAAATTTGCCCAATATCTTTACAATAAAAAAATATTCAATGTATTTCATTCCTAGCATGATCCCAACAGTCGAGTACCTTAGTATGGATAGTGTCTTAAACATGAGGATTATTGAGGTCCTGGCCAGTATTTAAACATTGACGTCTTTGGCACTCTGAAAGCAGTTTTGTATGTTTTGTTCCAAGCTGTCCTTGTGCTGACTGAATTCACAACTAAAATACAACCTATGAGCATGTGGATTGGCATTTGCACCCCATTCAAACCGTGTCAAATAGGCGTCACCATCATATCTAATTCTAGATAAAAACGTTGTGTCCAGCTCTGCCATCAATGCGCACATAAACAATATGATGCTTGAATACTGAAGAACATTTCTTCGCCGACCTTCCAAAAATTCTGAGTCACTCTGGATGGAGAGGCTCTCTGTACCTGGACAGAGGTTGTGAATTGCCGGGTGATGGTTATACGGTGGAGCACGAGTCTGGAACAGCATAATTGAGATTGGCATTTTGTCTTCGCGCCAAAGAACACTTTCTTCCCAATCCCGTTGAACAGCTTTTTCGTCATCTCTTGACCGTTTCCAGAATGAACTTGTATCTGGTATTGATGAATTGAACATCATTAGGTTTGATACGGTCCAGTTACGAAGCTCAGCATTTTGCATTAAACATGATCTTTATTAGGTATTCCAGTTGTTTCAAAGGCATCACTTTTCAGAGCGAGTTTGGCCTTACACCTGCTTTGTTCTCATTTAATCATGCTTTGAACTAGAAATTGAAGCTCAGTATTGACCATTACTCGTTTTTGTGCACATACCCAATACAGGTATGCACATTTGTAGCTGCCTGATTAATTTTTAATGCTACAAAGACGTTCTTGGTGTGGACAGGCATCACCAGTCAGGAAGACATCCGGGAAAGCCATTTGGAGGTATCCTTGTGTATCCTCAGCAACAGGGTTCTGGCGGTCCACACCTGGTGAAAAAATTGCATAAGTTTTGTAGAGACAAGTTTCAGTCTTATCATCCTGTTTTGCCTTAGAAGAGGCAGATGTCAATTTCACATCATAGTTGAGCTTTTTTTCAGATTTAGACGATCTTCATTATATTGAGGACCAGCAAAGTTCTCTAACATCTTCAGGTGTCTTGAATATTTCCTGGTGAGTTCCTTCTGTATGTCCTTCAAAATTTCCTCATAGTCTGTGCTACTTATGAGTTGTGTATTTGGTACTACCAAATATTCAGACTTAACATTTTCTCCATATTTATTTCCAACTTGCTGCAAAAAACTTGTTTTTCTGTAGTATTTTATTGTACCCTTTCCATAATAATAAATGCGCTCTAAATTGAATTAAAGCATCTTCATCGGATTGTGGTCAATAATTAGGCTCTAAACCTTCATCTCTACAAGCTTTGGAATTTTTAATGTAATAAAGATTTACTTTGTGTAGAAGGGACATAAATTGACTCTCATTTGTCAGCACTGAGTTTATTGACATTTGTTTTTATTTGCTATGGCCTTCATTCAAATCTATGAATACCAACGAAAAGCTAGAGATGATCATTCTTTAATTGGTATTCCTCTTGTTAACATGTGATCAATTCGAATCGAATGACTGATGTACTCTGAGCCTTGAATGGTAAACTTAATGATGCAGTTGTTTGCATTCATACTGTACACTTTAATGTCGCATTTTATTCCTGTTTGCCAAAAAGTGCATTAATGAATCATCCAAGATACATTTATGAGTATCAATCCAATGATTGCATGCAATATGTTAGTGCATAGGCTCCACTATATTGCAGGTGTGTGGTTTCTGTGAGAAAGATGCCGTGGAGATCATCCAAACTTTTTAATTATAAGAGATAAATGCATACATGTCGAGCGTGAAAGGTAGACCAGCATGTTAACTATCCATAAATGTTAACCCTTTACCAAACTACACATTTTGGACTGCCCCAAATTGAAAGAGATTGCAGACGAGAAATAATATTGTAAAAGACTATTTATAAATTGGCTGGGTGGGGTAGAAATCATTGTGATAAAAGGAGAAATTGCTCATCATGAGCAATTTCTCCTTTTTCAAACCGGAAGTCCTGTTTTCAAAACGAAAACAAACTCTTTAGAAGGAAAGAGAAAGTCACATGCTTGAGTACATTTCAACCCATGCACATTGCATGCTTTTTTCGCATAAAAAACAGTGGAGCGATACAGGGCCATCTTGTTATATTTTACTAAGGATGGTGCATCTCAAATTTGTTTACCAGGGAAATCTGTGGAGCCAAATTCAAGCCTGCATTTTGTTGTCCCAGCTTTATCAGATCTGAGACAATAATCAGAGCATCTGTGTAGATTAAATCTATTTGTAAACAACAGAATGATGGTCTTCAAAAAGTGTATCTTGTTACTGGCTTACATCCATTAACAATTTTATTAAAGGATTTTTAGCTCCACTGGCCAGAGGCCAGCGGGGCTTATGTCATGGTCCTGTGTCCGTTGTGCGTGCGTGCGTCCGTGCGTGCGTTAACTTTTTTCTTTAAGAATCTTCTTCTCCTAAACTACAAGTCCAATTCTGATAAAACTTCTCACAAATGTTCCTGGGGTGAACCTCTTTCAAATTTGTTCAAATTATGCCCCTGGAGTCAAATTTGACTCTGCCCCGGCGATCACAAAATTGTGATCACAAAAATCACTTAATCTCCATGTCCCAGTCGTCAGTCTTTGGAACCTGGAAGGTATTTGCTTACTCACTTGTGTTGCTCTCAGACTGCCTAATCTCTATGCCCTAATCCCATTTTGGATTGGAATGACACTGTTGTGATAAACAATGGATTTTTAGCAGGTATCTGGAGTTTTAAAAACATGTGTAAGTAAATTTATTGATAACATCATAACCAGGCAATAGGGGTATAGTCAGAGTCTAGAAGTGTGGACTATTACATATTACACTTCCCCTACCTTAAAGAATAAAACTCTTCCTGGAGTTTGAAATTTACAAGTACTTGTTTTGTTTTCATTAGATTTAAACATTTAAAACATATAATAATATAATTATTTTAACTTAACAACTTCAAAGTAAATTCAAAGTTAATCGACCATCTTCATCCTTTAGGGCCTGGCCGGAATGTTCTTGATCGTGGAAAGAAGAGGGTCATCTTCGCGTTTTGAGAGGGTCTTTAGGATCAGTGATTTAACTTCCGTGGGAAGAGAGCTGAAGCCTCTCGCAATCTCCCTGACTGCTGTCCAGGAGAATACTGGCTGTACCAGGAAGCATCAGGTGTTAAAACTGATGGATCAGCAGACAGCAGTGAGTGATGCTCCACGAATTAGTAGTCGACTGGAGAATTGATATTGCTGCATATTCCAGCGCAAGTAGTCTGCAGTCTGCGGAAAGGTTCCTCCATCCTTTTGGGGGCCAGCATAGCCATGGTGCGAGTGTAATTGACTCATCAGATACAGATGCCAAATCGCGTATAGAAGGGGGTAGGAGTGGCATTGCCTAACTGATCAGAAGGGCCTTGGCATGTGATTGCATGAACGTGTTGGCAGACGTTGGCACATAGGGTTCCACCATAGACAATGGAGCTGGAGAATACTTCTTGGCCCTTGATTATCAGTGTTTGGGGTAGAGATAAAGGTGTCGAACCTCTAATGAGGCGATGATTGTAGTGATCTCGTTGGTTTTCTGGAGAGGGGCGATTGCAGTAGTTGAAGATGGTTAAGTTTTTTTTTAGAATTTTCCGACAATAAATTTCACACATTATATACATTACAATAAAGATTATATCATCTCAAAATTGATATCACATTTACAACCTTATCACAGTTATAAACTATAGCTTTGTCAGAGAAGTGACAAATACCCGCTCCGCCATATGGATAGAAGCTCATAAACCTATATTATCAGCTATGTCCTCCGGCTCCAAAACCTATATAATCAGCTATATCATCTGGCCCCTAAACATATTATATCAGCTTTGTCACCTGGCCCCAAAACCTATATAATCAGTCTAATTCAGCACACATTTTATAGACTTGTTTTGTCGTTATCAGATGTAAATGAACACACATTTTTAAGACTTGTTTTGTGTATGTACCCCGACCCCAAAACCTTTATAACAAGCTATGTTCCCTGGCCCCCAAACCTATAATATCATCTATGTCCCCCGGCCCCGTAACCTCATATCAGCTATGTCCCCTGGCCCCAAAACCTAAAATATCAGCTGTCCCTTGGCCCCACATGTAAATACATTAAATATTGCTTTAAAAAAATTGTCGGTTTCAGCAAGATGTCCAAGTATGATCTTCCTGCTGTCAATTTCAGTGATCCACTGATTTCACTCAGAATATCATTCTTTTTAATGATCTCCTCAAGCATCTGACGAGAAATGTCAAGCATCTCTTGATGACAATCACAACCTGCAAGTGGGATCAAATGAAAGTGATATTATAAACTATGTGATGAATCATTAATTTCTTTGTCTTAAAAGTTGTTATTTCAAGTGACTATCAGTGTTCATTAAAGGAGTGTAAATATGCCTATCTCCAAGTATGCTTCACGTCACCTTTCATAACAAAAATGTATGATATCAGTCAATTAATGAAGGTAAACATAGTGAGACATAACATTAATATTTATAACAAGAGCTATCCATGATCAGCCACTCCACTTATTAGGGGCTGGAAATTTTTATGAAAGCAATTTCTACAAGCTCTATCCGCCCTTGTTAATTGTGGTCCCCACATGATCCCCACATGATCCTGAACAAGCAAAGGTAGTTTAAAATATATATCATTGACATATTCTGAGATAAGGATCTTTACAAAAAAAAATTAACTTAAAATGAAAGGCTAATTTGAAAAAGTGGCAAAACTGTAGAAAAAATTATTTTAGGGTTACATGCCCTTGTGTTTTGTTGTCCTCATATGAGAGTAAACAAGCATAGAAAGTCTAGAGCAAATATCTTCAATTGTTTCTGAGCTATGGACCTTAACAAAAAGGTATATGTGCAATGACGTGTCCAGAGCTTAAAGAACTAAAGCTTTGTCACATAATTGGACTGATGAAAATTTGATCAACCCTTCATAGTTGTCTTCCTGTTGCTGGCAGGGGTACTGGCGATGCTTTTGGAGGTTGTTGGAACCGGAACAGGTTCACTTGGAACTAAAACATGAATTCGGACATTAAGGGTAATGTAAAAAGAAATGATGTTACCAGTGTGTGTAAGGGGGGGGGGGTTTAAATGCCACAAAAAATGTTTATAAAATATCCTTACTGGTCTAAAATTGTATATTGGTAAAGCAAAATCAAATTTTCTAAAAAGTTATACTTTTTTTTGTAACACAACAAAAATATAAGAAGCTAAGGGGTATTTGAATTTCTGTGCATCGACAGAAATTATTCTCTTCTTTTAGCCTTTCATAAAAATTATCAAGTATGCAAAAATCAACTATATTCCCTTTAGTCAATTTTTACGATTATTATTTTGATTATGCATATGTTTTCAATGGTTTGGCTAAAACAACAATATAATTTGGGATTTATTCGCGCATGAATTTAGTAAGGCATAGCACTTCCTTTTCCAATACACAGTATTGACCATGTACATGTCGCTAATTGCATATCAATATCGAAGTAGTCCCATGCTCAATTTCCTTGTTCAACTCATTGAAGCAAATCGCTTCATCGAAAAATAAAGCCCACTCACATGATAAATTCTAGTCAATCAGAATATTGTTAAATAGTGAAACCAAGGGCAATTATTTCATTATAAAGACTCAGTCAACAGTCAATTAAAGGTGAGTGTTATTTGTTGTTACAAATTTTATAACTTTAATAAATGACAATGACATACCGTCCGGTTTTTGGCGTTTATTTTCCTCTCCTTGGTCCTGGGTATCTGATATAAAAAATCAAAAGATAATAGGTCAAATGTTTATGATTGTGTTTCTATTAAGTACAGTACTTTCCCCAGGATTTTTTTCAGACGCCCTGGGGCCGTTGGGGGGGGGGGTATGGAAGGGCTGCACCTTCCATACCTTATTATCCCCCGCCATAGGCGAACGGATATTGTTTTTGGGTTGTCCGTCCGGCCGGCACTTTTGTGTACAGAGCCATACCTTAGAAGTGCTTTGGCGGATTTCATTGAAACTTGGTAACTATGAGAATAAATATGGTTTAGAGGATGGTGCATGCCAAATACATTGTACACGATATCTGTAAATAACGGTGTTATGGCCCTTTGTATCTTGAAAAAATGCTTTTTAATATAGCACTTTTGTGCCCGGAGCCATATCTTGGATGTGCTTTGGCGGATTTCAATGAAACTTGGTATGAGTATATATATGGGTAAGAGGATGATACACCTTTTGTTAATAACAGAGTTATGGCCTTTTGTATCTTGAAAAAATGCTGTTTAATATAAGCCTAGATTAACACATGAGCCAGAGCCATGAAACTTGCCATAGTTGTTATCAATCATCTGGGGGTGCTTCATATTCAACACCCATAATCCGAAGGGCAAAGGTCATGGTTCTTTGTATCTTGAAAAAATGCTTTTTAATATGAGCTTAGAGCTTTATTTCCATTAACACATGATCCAGAGCCATGAAACTTGCCATAGTTGTTCTTAATCATCTGGAGGTGCTTCACATTCAAGACCTTTAATCCTAGTTGCTAAGGTCAAGGTCACACATTGAAGTCAAAGATCACAAATTTGATGAATTACCCATTATTTAGTCATTCCTTTACTATGCATCAAGGGATTGTGTAATAACTGCCCACAATTGTTCTCCATTATCTAGCTGAGTGTCAAATATAAGATCAAGGTTGCTAGGGTCATGGTCACAGTAACACACAAAGGTCAAAATCACGCATTTTGATTAAATATGCCTTATTTGGTAAGGATTCTACCATACTAAAATGGATTCTCAAAATGTCCTGATGCAATTGTTCTCAATTATCAGGCAGTGCAAGATCTATGTGTTTTTGACCAAAGCTAAGGTTACGCATCAAAGGTCACACATTTGTAGAAATATTTATTATTTAGCCATTATTTTACTTAATAATAATAACGTATCAGTGGATTCTGTAATAACCTTCCATAATTCTTCTCCATCTTCTTCCTTGCTGTTTGTCATATTTAAGATTCATATCTAGGGTTAAGGTCAAGGTTCATGTCTAGGGCAAAGGTCGTCACACAATATACTTCATGTAAGGTCATACGATTCACATCAAGAGTCAAGGTTACACAAATGCTTCATGTAAGGTTGTCTGCACTTTATTGTCTGCAAACCCATCACAGGTACAAAAGGCACAACCCTTCACTAATACCTTTTCTTTTAGTTCTACACCCATCCATAAACACAATTTATCTGGCGGGGGATATCAATTCAACGAATGTGCTTGTTTAATTT